>NC_140004.1:31045242-31125667 GCF_964263955.1 Coregonus lavaretus
TAAAAGGGACAGTCACTAGGATGGAAACGGATGTTAAGTAACTTAAAAAGGAGAACAACTTTCTGAGAGAAGCCTTACTAGACATACAAACTAGATCGATGAGAGAAAATCTAGTACTTACGGGTATCCAGGAAAAAGAGGGAGAGATTACAGAAAAAATAGTGAAGGACTTCTTTCTTACAGCGCTTCAAATTTCACTCGAGGCTGTCGACAAAATCCAACTCGAACGTGTACACCGTTTCGGACAAAGAGGACAGAGATATGAGCGTCCAATCGTTGCCAAATTTGCTTTTTTTAAGGATAAAGTAATGGTTAAAAGGAAAGGTAAAAGACTTGCTGGCACGAAAATAGGCATGAATGATCAGTTCCCGAGGGAGATTGCAGAACGGCGCAAAGTTCTGTATCCAATCTTCAAGGAAAATAGATCAAAAGGGAAGCGTGTTGCTCTTGTTGTCGATAAACTGTATATTGACAACCAAATGTTCCGCGACACAAAGACTACTCCATGGCTATTCTGAAAGTTCTAATAGAGGAGTCAAATAATGGAACACGCAATACTAGCCATGGTAGGGATTGTAATAATAAAGCACATTTATAGTAGGTATAGTATTTTATAAAGGGAAAAGACAGTATTACAAGAAAAGATAACAAGCAAAATAATACATCTTCAAATACAACTAAATTAGAACACAAGTACTCAACCAACATTGTGGAGATAAAAACATAGCAAACAGAAGACATAGAAGGCACAGTATGTGGGTATGTGTGGATGAATTGTAATGGAAGGTGTGGTGTGCGTTTTTGTGTTTGAATAAGTGTGGCTTTAAGTGATTGAGAAAGGAAATGGTTGCATATCCAAGAACCAACGTGTGTCTGTGAGCAGGAGTTGTGAGAGAGAGCTTTCAATTTTGTGCAGATGAGGGATATACATTTTAAAATCTAATATAATTATTTTTATTGTCCTATCATGATGGAACGATCCCCAACCCTATATCCTAGACACCCAACTGAGCGACCCATACACCAAAGAGAAGTCCCCATCTGTTTTATGGACCTGCTGTGAGTTTACTATATGCTGCCAAAACAGAAAAAGAAATGCGGTCAGAGACCTACCAGAGCAGCACCGCCCCCTCAAGATTCTGAGCCTGCCTGGCAGGGTTGGTCCTACAAAGCCAGAGCCCCCTGATGGGACAGCATAATATACAAGGAAATTCTCAAAGCTGCTGATGAGAACCTTGACGACCTTGTACCTAGCCGGTGGGGATTCCGGTGGGGTACCCCCACCCAGGTAGTGGCAGTGCTGGCAAAACTGGCAGCAGTAACCCATGGGGAGGGGGTCACACTCGGACAATCAGAGTGGGGGCTTATCAATGTGGCACAAAATAATCAAAGGTCTGACTGCACGGAGATACTTGGGAAAAATGTCTCAGGTGAAGAGGGTGGATCTGATCTCCATCACTTAGGACTTGACATACAGTGGGGGAAAAAAGTATTTAGTCAGCCACCAATTGTGCAAGTTCTCCCACTTAAAAATATGAGAGAGGCCTGTAATTTTCATCATAGGTACACGTAAACTATGACAGACAAATTGAGGGAAAAAAATCTAGAAGATCACATTGTAGGATTTTTTATGAATTTATTTTCAAATTATGGTGGAAAATAAGTATTTGGTCACCTACAAACAAGCAAGATTTCTGGCTCTCACAGACCTGTAACTTCTTCTTTAAGAGGCTCCTCTGTCCTCCACTCGTTACCTGTATTAATGGCACCTGTTTGAACTTGTTATCAGTATAAAAGACACCTGTCCACAACCTCAAACAGTCACACTCCAAACTCCACTATGGCCAAGACCAAAGAGCTGTCAAAGGACACCAGAAACAAAATTGTAGACCTGCACCAGGCTGGGAAGACTGAATCTGCAATAGGTAAGCAGCTTGGTTTGAAGAAATCAACTGTGGGAGCAATTATTAGGAAATGGAAGACATACAAGACCACTGATAATCTCCCTCGATCTGGGGCTTCACGCAAGATCTCACCCCGTGGGGTCAAAATGATCACAAGAACGGTGAGCAAAAATCCCAGAACCACACGGGGGGACCTAGTGAATGACCTGCAGAGAGCTGGGACCAAAGTAACAAAGCCTACCATCAGTAACACACTACGCCGCCAGGGACTCAAATCCTGCAGTGCAGACGTGTCCCCCTGCTTAAGCCAGTACATGTCCAGACCCGTCTGAAGTTTGCTAGAGTGCATTTGGATGATCCAGAAGAGGATTGGGAGAATGTCATATGGTCAGATGAAACCAAAATATAACTTTTTGGTAAAAACTCAACTCGTCGTGTTTGGAGAACAAAGAATGCCGAGTTGCATCCAAAGAACACCATACCTACTGTGAAGCATGGGGGTGGAAACATCATGCTTTGGGGCTGTTTTTCTGCAAAGGGACCAGGACGACTGATCCGTGTAAAGGAAAGAATGAATGGGGCCATGTATCGTGACATTTTGAGTGAAAACCTCCTTCCATCAGCAAGGGCATTGAAGATGAAACGTGGCTGGGTCTTTCAGCATGACAATGATCCCAAACACACCGCCCGGGCAACGAAGGAGTGGCTTCGTAAGAAGCATTTCAAGGTCCTGGAGTGGCCTAGCCAGTCTCCAGATCTCAACCCCATAGAAAATCTTTGGAGGGAGTTGAAAGTCTGTGTTGCCCAGCGACAGCCTTAAAACATCACTGCTCTAGAGGAGATCTGCATGGAGGAATGGACCAAAATACCAGCAACAGTGTGTGAAAACCTTGTGAAGACTTACAGAAAACGTTTGACCTGTGTCATTACCAACAAAGGGTATATAACAAAGTATTGAGAAACTTTTGTTATTGACCAAATACTTATTTTCCACCATAATTTGCAAATAAATTCATTACAAATCCCACAATGTGATTTTCTGGAATTTTTTTTCTCATTTTGTCTGTCATAATTGACGTGTACCTATGATGAAAATTACAGGCCTCTCTCATCTTTTTAAGTGGGAGAACTTGCACAATTGGTGGCTGACTAAATACTTTTTTTCCCCACTGTATATGCATTCGTAAATCAGGTCCTTTCTTGAGTTGGGCTCTTGGATGTAACAACTGTTGAGCATATGATTTTATGGTTGATTGTGGAGGAAAGGGGTTGAGTGTGATAGAGAATGTGCGTGTGTGTTTATCCCACATCTGTTGCAAGGGAGGTAAGGATGTTAGGGAGAATATAGGATGAACCACAATAATTGTTTGCTAAAATAATAATTGCTTGTCAAAAATGAAATGTAATACAATGGCAATCCGTGTTATGGGTTAAAATCCTACGCATGAACTGCCGACATTATTACGCATATTAATTGATAATGCTGGAAAATTAGATATGCAAGATATTTGAATAGATATATATTTTTAAATATATATATATATATATATATATATATATATATATATATATATATATATATATATATTGAGGTGAGAGCATTGGAAATGCTTTTGGCGGTTGACCTGCTTCTGTTTTGTGGGTGGCACTGTGTGCTGTTTTCGATGGATGGGTCCTGGCCTCTCGGGGCCCTAGGGATCCGGAGGGACGGGGATGGTATGCCGATCACTGGGATGACGGCCCAACTTGGGACGGGGAGGGGCTTTAGCGAGGGAATTAGTGGAGAACAATTGGAGGGTTACTTAGTAGCAATGCAAATATCATGTTTTTTTTATCATCAACATTTTTTATTGGTACATTTACAAACATATATAATGATAAATAGTTTTGAAACTTGTATCTCATTATGGTATATGGTGAAATAAGTATAGTCAGTTATAATTGTAATGGCTTAGCAGATAATAACAAAAGAAGAACAATATGTACAAGGCTCAAAGAGAAGGAATATAATATATATTGTTTACAGGAAACTCATTCAACAATTCTAGATGAAAATATACTTCTCCCATGGGTAAAGAAACTCAAAAGGGGTGATGATATTAATTAACAGTAATTTCGATCCGAATGTGCAAATTGTCCAAACAGATATGCAAGGTAGATGGATTATTTTAAATATGTTATTGGACCATAAACAGATATGGCTCATTAACCTTTACGGGCCAAATAACGATGATCTGCATATCTTTGACAATATATATAATAAATTATCAACCCTGCAAGCAATTCAAGACTCTATTATTATGGTGGGAGTTTATAATACCGTTTTAAATAGCTCAATGGACTGTAAAGGAAATCACACTACAAACAATCACCCTCATGCTCTTAAGGAAATCATGAATGTCATGGATACATTAGAACTAATAGATACAGTGAGGGAAAAAAGTATTTGATCCCCTGCTGATTTTGTACGTTTGCCCAATGACAAAGTAATGATCAGTCTATAATTTTAATGGTAGGTTTATTTGAACAGTGAGAGACAGAATAACAACAAAAAAATCCAGAAAAACACATGTCAAAAATGAGATTGTAGACCTACACAAGTCTGGAATGGGCTACAAGACCATCGCCAAGCAGCTTGGTGAGAAGGTGACAACAGTTGGTGCGATTATTCGCAAATGGAAGAAACACAAAAGACCTGTCAATCTCCCTCGGCCTGGGGCTCCATGCAAGATCTCACCTCGTGGAGTTGCAATGATCATGAGAACGGTGAGGAATCAGCCCAGAACTACAGGGGAGGATCTTGTCAATGATCTCAAGGCAGCTGAGACCATAGTCACCAAGAAAACAATTGGTAACACACTACGCCGTGAAGGACTGTAGCACCCGCAAGGTCCCCCTGCTCAAGAAAGCACATATACATGCCCGTCTGAAGTTTGCCAATGAACATCTGAATGATTCAGAGGAGAACTGGGTGAAAGTGTTGTGGTCAGATGAGACCAAAATCGAGCTCTTTGGCATCAACTCAACTTGCCGTGTTTGGAGGAGGATGAATGCTGCCTATGACCCCAAGAACACCATCCCCACCGTCAAACATGGGACGGAAACATTATGCTTTGGGGGTGTTTTTCTGCTAAGGGGACAGGACAACTTCACTGCATCAAAGGGACGATGGACGGGGCCATGTACCGTCAAATCTTGGGTGAGAACCTCCTTCCCTCTGCCACGGCATTGAAAATGGGTCGTGGATGGGTTTTCCAGCATGACAATGAACCAAAACACACGGCCAAGGTAACAAAGGAGTGGCTCAAGAAGAAGCACATTAAGGTCCTGGAGTGGCCTAACCAGTCTCCAGACCTTAATCCCATAGAAAATCTGTGGAGGGAGCTGAAGGTTCGAGTTGCCAAATGTCAGCCTCGAAACCTTAATGACTTGGAGAAGATCTGCAAAGAGGAGTGGGAGAAAATCCCTCCTGAGATGTGTGCAAACGTGGTGGCCAACTACAAGAAACGTCTGACCTCTGTGATTGCCAACAAGAGTTTTGCCACCAAGTACTAAGTCATGTTTTGCAGAGGGGTCAAATACTTATTTCCCTCATTAAAATGCAAATCAATTTCTAACATTTTTGACATGCGTTTTTCTGGATTTTGTTGTTGTTATTCTGTCTCTCACTGTTCAAATAAACCTATCATTAAAATTATAGACTGATCATGTCTTTGTCAGTGGGCAAACGTACAAAAACAGCAGGGGATCAAATACTTTTTTCCCTCACTGTATATGGAGGCTGAAATATCCTGATCTAGTGAGATATATATGGCGGAGACTCAATCAAGCTAGTCGTCTTGACTTCTTTCTTATGTCATTCTCGTTGGTTAAGTTAAAAAAGTGTTAATGGGGGACAGAATGCGGTCGGACCATCATATAATTGGCATATACATTACTCTTACTGAATTTCCACGTGGTCAAGGATATTGGAAATTTTATCAAAGCCTATTGGATGATAACTTGTTTTTAACCATAACATAGGTACAGCAAATCCCCTTATTATATGGGACACCTTTAAATGTGCCTTTAGAGGTCATGCAATTCAGTACTCATCTCAAAAACAAAAGCAATTTAGGTCAAAAGAGTCCATACTAACAAAGGAAATAGAAGGTCTAACAGAACAGATAGATAGCAATAAAAACTGTAACATAGAGGCTCAGAATAAATTAGAGGAAAAACAAAAATAAATTTAGAAACTTATTCAAGAAAGATCAAGTGTAATATATTATAAAAATAAAGCAAACTGGATGGAATATGGAGAAAAATGCACCAAATTCTTTTTTAATCTTCAACATAGGAATGCTACCAAAAATAATTTATTGAAACTGGTTACAAATGACGGAGTCACCCATAATTCACCAAGTTATATTTTGAAGGAGGAAACAAAGTACTTTAAGCATATGTTTTCGTTTCAGTCGCCTCTGTGATGAGGTGGTGTTGAAGGAGTCAGGCACAGGAGGGTAAATCACAGAATAACAGGCTTTAATCCGCAAAATACAGGTTTACGTAGAACTGTGTCAAACACACTCCAGGGCAAAAAACAGGTGCACTGGAAAATACAAGGCACACAGGAAAATACTCCTGTCTAACAAAATACATGAGCTCCACCGAGCTTCACTAACCTTCACAATAAACAATTACCCACAAGGACATGGGGGCAGAGGGAACACTTATACACTGACTAATTAGGGGATTAGAACCAGGTGTGTGTGATAACGAGACAAGACAATTGTGATGATGATTGGGGCGGCGGTGGTTAGTACTCCAGTGACGACGAACGCCGAAGCCTGCCCGATCAAGGAGGGGAGGCAGCCTCGGCCGAAGTCGTGACAGCCTCCATCTCCTCTAACTGAAGCTAATTGTAGAGATTTTTTTCTATTGATAATGTAAAATTAACAGCCATACAGAAAGACTCATGTGAAGGTGAAATTACAGAGGAGGAACTTCTGGATGCAATTAAAGATTTTATGTCCAGGAAAACTTCAGGATTGGATGTCATACCAGTCGATGTATACCAAACCTTTTTTGATATACTCAGAGGACCGTTATTAGCATGTTTTAACCACTCCTATGTAAATGGTAGATTATCAGACACTCAAGAAGAAGGTCTGATTTCATTATTACTGAAACAGGATACAAGTGGAAAATACAAAAATCCAGTCCATTAAAAAAATTGGAGGTCCCTTACACTTCAGTGCTGTGATCATGTATAGTAACCCTACGTGTAAAATAGTAAATAATGGCTATTTCTCAGAAAGTTTTAAACTGTCAAGAGGAGTGAAACAAGGTTGTCCACTATCGGCATATCTATTTATTATGGCCATCGAGATGTTAGTTATTAAAATCAGATCCAACAATAATATCAAAGGACTAGAAATCCAGGGCTTAAAAACAAAAGTGTCATTGATCGCTGATGATTCATGTTTCTTTTAAATCCACAACTTGAATCCCTCCACAATAGATACATTTTCTAACTTCTCTGGATTACAACCAAATTAAGATAAATGTACTATATTACGTATTGGATCACAAAAAAATTAAAAAATTACATTTCCATGTAGTTTACCAATAAAATGGTCTGATGGTGATGTGGATATACTCGGAATACATATCCCAAATGAAATAAATGATCTCACTCCAATAAATGTTAATAGAAAGTTAGCAAAAATAAATAAGATCTTGCTACCATGGAAAGGTAAATACCTGTCAATTTGTGGAAAAATCACCTTGATTAACTCTTTAGTATTATCCCAGTTGACCTATTTGCTTATGGTCTAGCCTACGCCTAGCGAACAGTTTTTAAAATTATATGAGAAAAAAATATTCCATTTTATTTGGAACGGCAAGCCAGACAAAATTATACGGGCCTATTTATATAATGAATGAGAACAGAAATTATTAAATATTAAAGCATTAGACCTATCACTAAAAGCTTCAGTCATACAAAAGTTATACTTAAATCGGAACTGGTTCTCTAGCAAATTAGTAAGATTGTCTCACCCAATGTTCAAGAATGGCCTTTTTCCCTTTATTCAGATTACAACCTCACACTTTCAGTTATTTGAAAAGGAAATCATCTCCCAAATATCACTATTTCTAAAACAAGCCATAGAAAGTTGGTTGCAATTTCAATTTAATCCTCCAGAAACAACAGAACAAATAATGCAACAAATATTGTGGTTAAACTCAAATATACTAATTGATAAAAAACCATTTTTTTGACAAAATGTTTAAAAAAGGTATAATCTTTGTAAATGATATCATCGGTAGGACTGGTGGAGTTATGTCGCACATGCAGCTAACAAAAACATATGGAAATGTCTGCTCTACCCAAAATTACAACCAAATAATTGCAGCATTACCGCAAAACTGGAAGAGGAAAGTGGAAGGGGGAAAATGTAAGGAACTTGTCTGGCGGCCTTGCATTAAAGAACATAATTGGTTAAAGAAAACTGTGATAAATAACAAAGTATACCAGTTTCATTTAAGGACCAAAGGATTGACAGCCATCCCATATAGATTGCAAAATTGTTGGGAAGAGATTTTTGACGTACCCATGGCATAGTGTTTATGAACTGATACGCAAAACGACGCCGGATTCAAAACTTAAATTATTATATAAAATTCTTGCTACCAATAGAATGTTATTTATATGGGGGATACAATCTTCCCAGCTCTGCAGATTTTGCTGCGAAGAGACAGAATCATTAGATCATTTGTTTTGGTACTGTCCATTTGTAGCTTGTTTTTGGACACAGGTCCAGGAATGGCTAAAGGATTGCAATATTTACCTGGAGCTAACCCTGCAGACAGCATTACTGGGTGATCTGAAAAGTCATAGTCAATCGATCAATAATATAATAATACTTTTAGCAAAAAAAATTATTTTCAATTTACAATCTGCAGAAACAATGAGAATAGAAAGGTTCAGAACTTTAGTAAAACATCACAGTACAGTTGAAAAATATATGGCAAATAGAAATCCAATTTGGATGGTGTTAAGAGATAGATGGGTGGTGTTGAATGGAGTTGAAGGATGGGACTAATAACAACTAACAACAACTAATAACAACAAGATAACTAATAATGTAAGCACACTGTGTCCATAATAAGTATATAGGTTATAGGTTGAGAGCTTTTGTTAAAGAGTTAGTTAGAAAGATATGGCATATAGAAGCAAACCGGATGGACATCATGAAAATGATCGGAGAGGTAGAGGGTTGACGAAGTTCAGGAGTAAAAACAAACAAAATATAATTATTGTAAAATTGACTGTGTCCATAAAATGTATATAGTATGTATAAGCTGGAAGTAGAGGCCTAAGCATAGTTGTTCACTAGTTTACTCCAATTAGGGGTGGTGTGGTTGGAAAGTAATAAAGGGAAATATAAAAATAAAATAAGGAAATGTATATTATTGTATGTATGTATGTGTATATGTATATATATATATATATATATATATATATATAAATGCGAGAAAATAAAACATATGGGGGATTGGAAGTGATGCAGACAATTACATTGATGGAAGTTACAATCTATCTGCAATATTAACGCTGATCTACCCCCTAAAAAAAAAGAATAAAAAAAAGAAGAGTATTATGAGAAGTTAGTGGAGGACACAATGGAGGTGGTTACAGTGGCGGCTCCTGAAAAAATTCTCAGGAGGGGCAATTTTTCTGATGATTTAGGTGACCTACACACGTGCACGAGTCCGTGCACGCGATTCCAGATATCTTTACCTCTGAATAAACTGCCTTTATTATACCATATCCACCCTGTCCAAAGTCTCTACTTGGTCTCAGTTCTCCAGTAAACTTGTGATTATCAACAGTACACAACGGTAACAAACAATTGGGGGAACTCACGGGGCAGATAGTAACCACTTAAAAGGAAGCGATTCCCAAACCTTCCATAACAAAGCCATCACCTACAGAGAGATGAACTTGGAGAAGAGTCCCCTAAGTAAGCTTGTCCTGGGCCTCTGTTCACAAACACAAACAGACCCCACACAGCCCCAGGACAACAACAACAACAACAACAACAACAACAACACAATTAGACCCAACCAAATCATGAGAAAACAAAAAGAGAATTACTTGACACATTGGAAAGAACAAACAAAAAAACAGAGCAAACTAGAATGCTATTTGGCCCTAAACAGAGAGTACACAGTGGCAGAATACCTGACCACTGTGACTGACCCAAACTTAAGGAAAGCTTTGACTATGTACAGACTCAGTGACCATAGCCTTGCTATTGAGAAAGGCCGCCGTAGGCAGACCTGGCTCTCAAGAGAAGACAGGCTATGTGCACACTGCCCACAAAATGAGGTGGAAACTGAGCTGCACTTCCTAACCTCCTGCCAAATGTATGACCATATTAGAGACACATATTTCCCTCAGATTACAGCGATCCACAAAGAATTCGAAAACAAACCCAATTTTGATAAACTCCCTTATCTACTGGGTGAAAAACCACAGTGTGCCATCACAGCTGCAAGATTTGTGACCTGTTGCCACAAGAAAAGGGCAACCAGTGAAGAACAAACACCATTGTAAATACAACCCATATTTATGTTTATTTATTTTCCCATTTGTACTTTAACTATTTGCACATTGTAACAACACTGTATATATACATAATATGACATTTGAAATGTCTTTATTCTTTTGAAACTTCTGAGTGTAATGTTTACTGTTAATATTTATTGTTTATTTCACTTTTGTTTACTATCTACTTCCCTTGCTTTGGCAATGTTAACACACGTTTCCCATGCCAATAAAGCCCTTAAATTGAATTGAATTGATAGTAAGGTCGCAATGACACAGAAAGCAGTTCAATGTCGGGGTACAGAGTCGCTCTCTTACCAGGATCGCGGTCCGCTCTGACCAGGGTGAAGGTGGCCGGCTCCACTTCTCTGTCCGGGACTCATCCAGCCAAGTCTCCCAGCTGTATTGGGATTCAGCTGCCAGCAGCGTTTTCATTATTTTGTCCGTTCGTAGCGGGTATGTACACGATCAACAAGATCAGTCCAAAACCAACCACTGGAAATCCATGGTTGGCAGAATGTTTGTAAACTAAGTCTACAAATTAAAAACATAAAATAACGCCGCACTGCAGGTCGCAACAGAGACGCTGGTAGCCGCCATTGTCTTAGTTACGTTCAACGTTACATCACGTATGACGAAAGCGCGTAAGTGCAAGCCCACAGACACCCATAGAGAATGTATTGAAAGCTTTGAAATGTGAAAAAAATAGATTTTACATGACAGGCTATGAGAGACTTCTGGGCGATTTTCAACTTGACTGAAATCGCCCCAAAAACGGGCGGGGCCATTTGAAGCACGACTTTAGCCTGATTTGACATTTAGTGGCTGGCAGATCAGACGTGAACACTGATAACTGCTGTTGCCGTGATATAATTGATTAGAAAAAAAATCCCTTCCTTTTCCCGTTTGGCAGTGCGTCGCCCATATCGCCCTATTGAACAAGCCGTCCCTGGGTGGTTATTTGATTGAATTTATTGGATCATTAACAGTAGTAGGCTGCTACAGCAGGAGACAACATTACATACATAAAAACATATCCAGAATAAAAACACAATCAAGCTCGGAGGCTTATTTTCATTATGGTCCTCATTTTGCAGTGATATGACAGGGGGGCAAGACTGACACTTCACATGCACTCAATGCAATTAAAAATAACAACAGTAGCATTTATAACAATTTAGTTGAGGTAGTCTCTCTCTTCTCACAGCCATTAGTTTAGCTAAGTGAGGAGGAGACTAATGGGGGTGGCAACCATATTTAGGGCCAGACAGACTCTCTCCTGCACTATCCCTCAGACCTGGGGTCGTATTTCTCAAAGCGTCTCAGAGTAGGAGTGTTTATCTAGGATCAGCTTTCAATTTTAGGTAATAATGAATAAGATTACAGTGGTGGATACGGCCACTGGCCTGCATCTCCGAGGCTCTTGTTGGTGTTTTCCTCAGCAGGTCTGACTGACAGTTATACAGGGCTGTTCGCTGTGGCCCCCGGAGGCCCCGTACGTACTCCCTCTGTTCCCATGCTCATTAATCACCAGCTCTGTGGGGGCCAATCACATGCTGCACTGCTCCGCTGAGGCCCCTGTCATCCCCACTTCCTGTGTCTACACAGGACCCCGCCAGAACCTGACCTGGTCGACCGGGGCGACCGTGGACACTGCTAGAGGAAAATACTCTGGGACAACAGAATTAAATGTAAGAAGGGTCAACTCCATAAAGATTTTTTCCAACTTTTTCCAAAACACTAAGCCCAAGGCTTCTTTTGTTATGAGCATAACACACAGCTAGTGTTACACAACCAAAGAGACACATTTAAGGGGACTGAGATTTGCCTTAAACTAGCATTCTGAGAAAGCTATGGGGCTGTACGTCATTTTATATGGTGTGTTAAGAGAGACTTCCCTATCTCCTCTGCTGTTAAATCGGTGTTTCAGTGATAAACCTGCGACTCCTCAGACAGAAACCTAGCCACTTGGTCATCTCCTGTACTCTCCTACTCTCTATCAGTCCTTTTCAATCTTCCAGTCCAGAATGGGCTTTTTGTTGTCCCATAGCCTGCTGTATGTAGCCTCCTACATGTACAGTGCTGTGGTGGTTAAGGTCTTGAAGAATAATCGGATGTAAAAGTTTCCTGTCCTGAAGCTAAATTCCACAGGTTACAGTGATGGATTGATCTCTAGTAAAGAGACCTTTGATGATGGGGATGATGTGTAAAACTGAGTGCCCCCCTTAACTGTATTGGAATAGTCCATACACATCCACCTGCCAATCAAACCGGAGGCAGCGGAGGGTCCAATGACCTCCAGCAGGGGGAGCTCCCTATAGCTCTCTAGACCTGTCCAGTGTGAATGAAATGGAGTGGATGTAGAATGACGTTTGGCCCTGGCAGAGCTTTTAAGCAGCAGGGTAGAGCGACACACACACACACAGAAACACACACATGGTACACACACACACACACACACAGGCACACACACAAACACATGCTTACACTACTCATGTTGTGTTAGCAATGCCAAGGACATGCCCCCCAGGTAGGCTCTGTGTGCTAAGACAAGCTTGCTCGGCAGGAGTGTGTGTGCGTGTGTGTGTACACTCTTAGAAAAAAAGGGTTCTTCGGCTGTCCCCATAGGAGAACCCTTTGATTCCAGGTAGAACCCTTTTGGTTCCAGGTAGAACCCTTTTCAGTTCCATGTAGAACCATTTCCACAGAGGGTTCTACATGAAACCCAAATTGGTTTTATCTGGAACCAAAAAGGGTTCTCTTACGGAACCCCTTTTTCTAAGAGTGTAGGTTTGATGTGGCCCATAAAGCAGCCATGGCTGTGAGTGACACACGGTTAGGCCTTAATGACACCCAGTGCTCGGCTAAAGCTGCAGGCCCTGTGTTTACCTTCCAGCACCATTCAACCTGCACCGGCCACTCTTTATGGTTCAAGACCAGGTCACAACACACTGATGCTGAGGAACAATCCCAATACACACACACACACAACACACACGAATGCACACACACACGAATGCACACACACACCAACGCATGCGCACACACACGCACACAAACATACTAGCACACACACACACACACACACAAATGCATACACACACGCACATACAAACGCACACACAACATGCACACACGCACGTACACACACACATGCAGACATGCACAAACATACACTGTACACAAACACACTCTCTCTCTCTCCCGCAAATTGCCTCTCTCATACACAGATACCCTCTCACACAAAAACCATACACACAAATGCTCCCTGTGTCTCCGTGAGCAATAATCCTAGTAGCTAAATGAATAAGATCCCCTGGGCACTCTATCCCAGTAATTTATGGTCAAACAAAAACCGTTGAGACAAGGAGTTATGGCCTGTGAATTGCTTGTGTTGGCTGCCCCATAAAAGACATCCCCTTGTCAGGCACAGCAGTGTGCGGGATTCAGTAGTAGAGGAGGGGGTCGGGGGGTAGAGGAGGGGTGTGTGTGTGTGGTGGTGGGGGGGGGGGGGGCTGTGCTCAGAAAATCAGCTGCTCTCCATATGGGTGGCCTGTCTGCTCACCTCTCCCTCACTACAGACACCCCTCATCACCCCATCTCTCGCCCCCTCCATAGAGATCCAACATTCTTGTGGTCCTCTGTAGCTCAATTGGTAGAGCATGGCGCTTGTAACGCTAGGGTAGTTGGTTCGATCCCCGGGACCACCCATACGTAAAAATGTATGCACACATGACTGTATGTTGCTTTGGATAAAAGCGTCTGCTAAATGTCATATTATATTATTATTCAAATCCCTCCGTTTGAAGAAGAGTGAAATGCCATTGACTCCGATAATGGCTCACCCAATCCATTGAAGTATCAAATCTATGATCAGGAAATGTGAACAAGGCTTTTTTCTCCACTGCTATAGACTATTTTAGATAAGATGTTTTATTCAAACATGACAGAAGAAAGTAGAAAAGCGTATTGAAATTATAGATAACATAATATTGGGCGGTGTACGTTTATACTGAACTATATGGTTCCTCTATCCTACTGAATGGGAGACTGAATACTGTATATTAATTGACATACACTGTAGATACGTAATAATATTTAAGTCAGTACATGTATACACTGATGTTTCACTTCTTTTACCAAGTACATTATTCTAAGTTTACTCCATGTGTGGCAGGCTGGCTTGCAGAGACGTTCCCCGGGTTCGTTCCCAGGGTTTTATTTAGCCTATTTAGGTTTGGAGCATCAGTCTAGATGGCTTTTCCGCTATTAGGAGGCCTCATTACAGCTAATTATGCTTCAGCTGCTTGTCTTCTCATCCCACTCCTCTACTCCACTCTCCATGCCAAATGGCAAATAACTCATCACTGAGTGTTTCTGCAGCACACACACACACACACACACACACACACACACACCACACACACACACACACACACACACACACACACACACACACACACACACACACACACACACACACATACCCTTGTATTTGGAAAGTGGAGAAGCTAGCTATGCTGTGAGAGTACAAAAGGCAGGTGGTTCTGGGTAGGTCACAGTGGCCACATTCTCATACAGAGCAGAGAGCTAGATGCTCGGATCATCTGGAAAACAAGTTAATCAACACACCTCCTGACAACAGAGAGAGAGAGAGAGAGATCCTGGTGCTTGGATGCAGGGCTCCTGACAACAGAGAGAGAGAGCTCCTGGTGCTTGGATGCAGGGCTCCTGACAACAGAGAGAGAGAGCTCCTGGTGCTGGGATGCAGGGCTCCTGACAACAGAGAGAGAGATAGCTCGTGGTGCTGGGATGCAGGGCTCCTGACAACAGAGAGAGAGAGCTCCTGGTGCTGGGATGCAGGGCTCCTGACAACAGAGAGAGAGAGAGCTCCTGGTGCTGGGATGCAGGGCTCCTGACAACAGAGAGAGAGAGAGCTCGTGGTGCTGGGATGCAGGGCTCCTGACAACAGAGAGAGAGAGAGCTCGTGGTGCTGGGATGCAGGGCTCCTGACAACAGAGAGAGAGAGCTCCTGGTGCTGGGGTGTAAAGCCATAACACATACGTTTTTCCATCAGCAGACTATGATCGATAATGTCAAAAGCCACACTGAAGTCTAACAAAACAGCTCCCACAATCTTTTATCATTAATTTCTCTCAGCCAATCATCAGTCTTTTTTGGAAGTGCCATGCTTGTTGAATGTCCTTCCCTATAAGTGTGCTGAAAGGCTGTTGTCAATTTGTTTACAGTAAAATAGCATTGCATCTGGTCTAACACAATGTTTCCCAGAAGTTTACTAAGGGTTTGTAACAGGCTATTTGAGCCAGTAAAGGGGGCTTTACTATTCTTGGGTAGCAGAATTACCTTTGCTTCCCTCCAGGCCTGAGGGCACACACTTTCTAGTAGGCTTAGATTCAAGATATAGCAAATAGGAGTGGCAATATTCTAAAACTAAAAGCATTGTATTTGGGACAAATCATTCACTAAACCCTAAACCTCAACTAAATCTTGTAATAAATCATGTGGAAATTGAGCAAGTTGTGGTGACTAAACTGCTTGGAGTAACCCTGGATTGTAAACTGTTATGGTCAAAACATGTTGATACAACAGTAGCTAAGATGGGGAGATCTATCAATAATAAAGCGCTGCTCTGCCTTTTTAACAACACTATCAACAAGGCAGGTTCTACAGGCCCTAGTTTTGTCACACCTGGACTACTGTTCAGTCGTGTGGTCAGGTGCCACAAAGAGGGACCTCGGAAAATTACAATTGGTTCAGAACAGGGCAGCACGGCTGGACTTAAATGTACATGGAGAGCTAACATTAATAACATGCATGTAAACCTCTCATGGTGGAGGAGAGATTGACTTCATCACTACTTGTTTTTGTAAGAAGTGTTGACTTGCTGAATGTATGTTTAAACTGCTAGCACACTGCTCAGACACCCATGCATACCCCACAAGACATGCCACCAAAGGTCTCTTCACAATGCCCAAGTCAATAACAGACTATGGGAGACACACAGTACTAAAGAGAGCCATGGTCACTGATGCAAGCAGTAGAATCAGATTTAAAAAACAGAAAAAAATACACAGCGGGGACTGTGAAGAGACACACACACACAGGCACAGACACACATACACATGATAAGACACGCACTCTACACACACATACACATGGATGTTGTATTGTAGATACAGTTGAAGTCGGAAGTTTACATACACTTGGAGTCATTAAAACTCGTTTTTCAACCACTCCACAAATTTCTTGTTAACAAACTATAGTTTTGGCAACTATAGTTTTGACACAAGTTATTTTTCCAACAATTGTTTACAGGCAGATTAATTTACTTAATTTAATTAACTGTATCACAATTCCAGTGGGTCAGAAGTTTACATACATTAAGTTCACTGTGCCTTTAAACAGCTTGGAAAATTCCAGAAAATGATGTCATGGCTTTAGAAGCTTCTGATTTGAGTCAATTGGAGGTGTACCTGTGGATGTATTTCAAGGCCTACCTTCAAACTCAGTGCCTCTTTGCTTGACATCATGGGAAAAGCCTGGTTCATCCATGGGAGCAATTTCCAAATGACTGAAGGTACCACGTTCATCTGTACTAACAATAGTACGCAAGTATAAACATAATGGGGCCACGCAGCTGTCATACCGCTCAGGAAGGAGACACGTTCTGTCTCCTAGAGATGAACGTACTTTGGTGCGAAAAGTAAAAATCAATCCCAGAACAACAGCAAAGGACCTTGTGAAGATGCTGGAGGAAACAGGTACAAAAGTATGTATCCAATATCAACATAACCTGAAAGGCCGCTCAGCAAGGAAGAAGCCACTGGTCCAAAACCGCCATAAAAAAGCCAGACTACGGTTTGCAACTGCACATGGGGACAAAGATCGTACTTTTTGGAGAAATGTCTTCTGGTCTGATGAAACAAAAATAGAACTGTTTGGCCATAATGACCATCGTAATGTTTGGAGGAAAAAGGGGGTTGCTTGCAAGCCGAAGAACACCATCAAAACCGTGAAAAACAGGGGTGGCAGCATCATGCTGTGGGGGTACTTTGCTGCAGGAGGGACTGGTGCACTTCACAAAATAGATGGCATCATGAGGAAGGAAAATTATGTGGATATATTGAAGCAACATCTCAAGACATCAGTCAGGAAGTTAAAGCTTGGTCGCAAATGGGTCTTCCAAATGGACAATGACCCCAAGTATACTTCCGAAGTTGTGGCAAAATGGCTTAAGGACAACAAAGTCAAGGTTTTGGGGTGGCCATAACAAAGCCCTGACCTCAATCCTATAGAAAATGTGTGGCCACAACTGAAAAAGCGTGTGCGAGCAAGGAGGCCTACAAACCTGACTCAGTTACACCAGCTCTGTCAGGAGGAATGGGCCAAAATTCACCCAACTTATTGTGGGAAGATTGTGGAAGGCTACTCGAAACGTTTGACCCAAGTTAAACAATTTAAAGACAATGCTACCAAATACTAATTGAGTGTATGTAAACTTCTGACCCACTGGGAATGTGATGAAATAAATGAAAGCTGAAATAAATCATTCTCTCTACTATTATTCTGACATTTCACATTCTTAAAATAAAGTGGTGATCCTAACTGACCTAAAACAGGGAATTTTTACTAGGATTAAATGTCAGGAATTGTGAAAAATTGAGTTTAAATGTATTTGGCTAAGGTGTATGTAAACTTCTGACTTCAACTGTATGTGATAGTAGAGTAGTGGCCTGAGGGCACACACTTTATGTGTTGTGAAAAGTGTTATGAAATGTAATATCATGTAATATTTTAAATTATATATAACTGCCTTAATGGACCCCAGGAAGAGTAGCTGCTCTATCAGGGCTGAGCCGTCACTATGGGGCTGTATAGTCCCCACTCACTCTATCAGGGCTGAGCCGTCACTATGGGGCTGTATAGTCCCCGCTCCCTCTATCAGGGCTGAGCCGTCACTATGGGGCTGTACACTCCCCGCTCCCTCTATCAGGGCTGACCCGTCACTATGGGGCATACAGACCCCACTCACTCTATCAGGGCTGAGCCGTCACTATGGGGCTGTACAGTCCCCGTTCCCTCTATCAGGGCTGAGCCGTCACTATGGGGCTATACAGCCCCCGTTCCCTCTATCAGGGCTGACTCGTCACTATGGGGCTGTACAGTCCCCGCTCACTCTATCAGGGCTGAGCCGTCACTATGGGGCTGTACAGCCCCGGTTCCCTCTATCAGGACTGACTCGTCACTATGGGGCTGTACAGTCCCCGCTAAACTCTATCAGGGCTGACCTGTCACTATGGGGCTGTACAGCCCCCATTCCCTCTAACAGGGCTGAGCCGTCACTATGGGGCTGTACAGTCCCCTCTCCCTCTATCAGGGCTGACCCGTCTCTATGGGGCATACAGGCCCCGCTCACTCTATCAGGGCTGACCCGTCACTATGGGGCATATAATCCCCGCTCACTCTATCAGGGCTGAGCCGTCACTATGGGGCTATTCATGCCCCGCTCACTTTATCAGGGCTGAGCCGTCACTATGGGACTATACAGGCCCTGCTCCCTCTATCAGGGCTGAGCCGTCACTATGGGGCTATACAAGCCCCGCTCACTCTATCAGGGCTGAGTCGTCACTATGGGGCATACAAGCCCCGCTCACTCTATCAGGGCTGAGCCGTCACTATGGGGCTATTCATGCCCCGCTCCCTCTATCAGGGCTGAGCCATCACAATGGGGCTATATAGGCCCCGTTCCCTCTATCAGGGCTGAGCCATCACTATGGGGCTATACAGGCCCCGCTCACTCTATCAGGGCTGAGCCGTCACTATGGGGTTGTACAGGCCCCGCTCACTCTATCAGGGCTGAGCCGTCACTATGGGGCTATACAGTCCAGGCCACAGACAGCATAGAACATAGCATATAGAGCAAGAACCTCATCACGTTTCTCCAGTGCTGTTGTATTTACTGGACCTTGATTGATTAGCTTAATCGAGTGTGTTAGTGCTGGGCTGTAACAAAAGCCTGCTCAGCCTGCGGCTGTAAAAAACAGGGAAAATCCCTCCAGCCCTGTGAGTTCCAGCCCTGTGAGCTCCATCCCTGTGAGTTCCATCCCTGTGAGTTCTAGCCCTGTGAGTTCCAGCCGAGTGAGTGAGTGACAGGTGTGCTGGCTTAAATACATGCACATGTACTCCCTGTATGGTACATGCATTACATCAAGGGCAGGGGGTCTCAGAGTCCAGACCACACTGTGTATAGGTAGAGTAGAGTAACTTTAGGGGGTCTCCTGACAGGTTCACAGGTCAGTGGCTGTACAAGGCTGCTGTGGAGGAGCTGGAAGTCCTACCCGCTGTGAGCAATGTGCTGGGGTGAATCAGACAGGAACGAGCCACTAAGGGAAGGGGAATGTTCACAGCATGCTGCCTGCTGCAGGTTTCCCTAGCTACAGAGCAGGCCTGCAGGTCCTTTTTTTTTTTTTTTTTTTTTTCTCAACACTTTTTTTGTTGTTGTTGTTGTTTTATTTTTACTTTTTTTGTTTAAAATAAATGCACTGTTGGTTAAGGGCTGTAAGTAAGCATTTCACTGTAATGTCTGCACCTGTTGTATTCGGCGCATGTGACCAATAAAATTTGATTTGATTTGATTTGATTTGAGCTAGCTACAGAGCAGGTCTGACAGAGAGAAGAGCAGCTAGCTACAGAGTAGGTCTGACTGAGAGAAAAGTACAGCTAGCTACATAGCAGGTATGACTGAGAGAGAAGGGCAGCTAGCTACAGAGTAGGTCTGACTGAGAGAGAAACACAACTAGCTACAGAGCAGGTCCGACAGAGAGAGAAGGGCAGCTAGCTACAGAGCAGAGCAGAACTATACTGTGCTGCTATAGAATAAGCAGCCTTACAGTAGAGCACATAGAGTGGAGCGTTCGGTTTCTTTAACGTTTATGGTTAGCACAGTATAGACCCCTTCATTGATTAGGATAGCTTCCCTTTGGAGAGTATGTTCACACCACACACAGCCACACATGCATTATCATCACAATTCAGAGGGATTATTTGAGTGAGGAACCTCATCAGAGTAATGTGCAATACAGACAGAGCCAACTGTATTTGCTATGTTCTGTGTGGTCTCAGTTCACATTCAGCAGCACCATCTCAGTGATTATTTGTTCCTGACTGCCCCCTCCACATACAGCCTCATGCTCTTGGCAGCCAGCAGCCTAGTTGTTTTTTTCTCTCCCTGTGTCTGTGTGGGGTACGGTGAGGGTATCCTCCAGGCTCCACCATCCTTCTCTCCCACACAGTTGAGCTCATATAATAGAATGAAGGATCGGACCCTTTTTTTCAATTTTCGCCTAAAATGACATACCCAAATCTAATTGCCTGTAGCTCAGAACCTGAAGCAAGGATATGCATATTCTTGATACCATTTGAAAGGAAACACTTTGAAGTTTGTGTAAATGTGAAATTAATGTAGGCATATATAACACATTAGATCTGGTAAAAGATAATACAAACAAAAAAACATGCGTTTTCTATTATTTGTTTTGTTCCATCATCTTTGAAATGCAAGAGAAAGGCCACAATATAATATTGCAGTTTAGGCGGAATTTAGATTTTGGCCACTAGATGGCAGCAGTGTGTGCGCAGAGTTTCAGATTGATCCAGTGAAGCGTTGCTATACTGGACTATTTTGTATAAAGTCTGCCCAAATGTGCCGAATTCGTCAATTGATACATTTCCAAGTACATAACTATAGAGAACATACAAAAATGATATGGTAATACAAAATGTAAGTTTACACACTCCCAGGAATGTCATACATGATGGATCATTAGCTTATACACTAACTTTCACACATCTAGATGGCTGGGCAGGGTGGGTGTGGAGCCAGAGACAGCAGGGGTTCAAACTGTAGAAACCAGTTCCTACATTTGAATTAAAAACATGGATTTTATCAAACAAAACTATGCTACATTTTATCTCTGGGACCCTTAGGATGACAAATCAGAGCAAGATTACTGAATGTAAGTACATTATTTACCTTCAGAGGTGAATGTATCAAAACAGTTGCCGTGATACGTTTTTTGTTGTTGTGCACTCCTCAAACAATAGCATTGTATTTTTTCACTGTAATAGGTACTGTAAATTCGACAGTGAAATTAGATTAACAAGAATTTAAGCTTTCTGCCCATATAAGACATGTCTATGTCCTGGAAAGTTTGCTGTTACTTACAACAGTCATGCTAATCACATTAGCGCACGTTAGCTCAACCATCCCGTATACGGGACACCAATCCCGTAGAGGTTGAAAGGTTATTTAGAGCTCTCAGAACCTTATATGTGTTCCCTGTGGAGTTTCTTACCTGTTCTAGAACATGTGCTTGGAAACAGGAGCCTCTTAGATCAGGTTAAGATGAGATGTCTCATACTCTGCTCTTTTGTGAATGGCACTGCCGGACATAAAGGACTGCAAGAGAAGAGAAAGAGAGCTATAGGAAAAAAGGAGTAGAAAAGAGAAGTTAATTTCCTTCATTTGAACACACACACAGACACACACATGCAAACACACACACACACACTGCAATATCTACACCCGTCACTGTGTTGAGTATCGGGTACAGTCCTGGACCATTTATTATGCCTCAATAGTGCTGTCCCAGTGGGCTAAGATTAATATAGGCTTTACCTGTGGCTGGGGAGGCTTTGATGACCCTCTGTAAAGCACATGTTCTGGGTTGTGTCCCAAATGGCACCTGTCGTAGAAATATTTGACTCAAAAGTAGTCAACTCAAAATATCTCTCAAGAGACTGGAGCTTGTGAATCCAAAAATTTGACTTTTATTATTTGCATAACAAAGCCGAGCTTGCTCCATGGAGCAACTGCTTGCCCTGAACCGGAGCTGTCCTTTTATACAGACACAAATGCATAGTCAACATACATAGTTACTCCTCTCTATGTGAATGAATAACATATTTTCATTATCACATGTTGGCTACTCACAGGGGCTACTTGCGCTTCTCTAAATGGGGCCTCTGTATCTTATTAGTGGCGTGACTCAAAAAATTATGTACATACGTACATTAAAGAACAATCACACTCTGTATTGACTATATTCACTATCCAGACATATATCTGAAGTACAAAGTATCAATCATGTTCATTCTGTTTTACCTTTATCATTTCATAACACATTATAAAACATATCAATTAATACTTAAACATGGTTTAAACATGTCATCCATAACCCATTCTCAACCACACACATTTAAGCATTTATCATTTACCATCCTCCCTGGCCCTTGAGATTATGTGCATGTGGCTATGTGTCAGGTCATAAGCACAAACAAATGATAATACTAGTTCCATTGTTACTCCAATCTCCACACAGCCACCACGAGGAGTTGTATCTCCATCACATGTCATTGACATACCCAGACCAGCTGCAGGGAGTTATGAAAAACACATAAATGTCTCTGCTCTGTATTAACCCTTCAACTGGTTCTCAATCCATAAACATTTTAAGGCATATAGGTGTTTAATTCTACAACATATGTACTTGAAAATCATCTATACACCCAATTCCTTACATAGTGCACTACTTTTGACCAGGGCACAAAGGATTCTGGTCAAAAGTACAGTAGTGCACTATATAGGGAATAGGGTGCCATTTGGGACAAACCCTTTTCACCCAGCCTGGTACTGTCTACTGGAGACTAGAGAACCAGAGAATCAGACCTCCAGGCAACACTATCTGGCCCACTGAGGCTCCTGGTTATAAATCAACTCACAGTGATGGAATCTTCCCTTACGAATCAATTACTCTACATTTCTTAGGGGTCCTATTAAATTGACATTGTAGTGTTACATTGAATTTCTTTGATAGTTTTCGTTAGGGGGCTAATCAAAACGTTACATATGCACATTATTACTTATGGATAATGTCAATGGACAAGAACTGGTATTCATATCCGACATTTAACTTCATGATTCAGAATTCATATGTGATGTCCAAAAAATATTGATTCCTTTTGTCTGGTCAAGTTACTCTAGCTAAAGCCTTAAAGATGGTCGGATACAGTGATAGTTCAGAAGTGCTCATCCAAAAAGCCCCGGACACATACCGGAAATGACCCTCCATTGTGTGACTCCACCATAGTATCATACAATACATACATGTATCATAGGACTGACTTTATGCTCAGGGGAGTGCTGCTACATAATGTCAGACATGCTGCAGTGATCTCCCTCTGTGGACTAGCTCCAGGTTAACAGCGCATCAGATGTGGCCAGTCCTGCTGGAAACACAATGCCTCAGAACACCCAGTCCTGTCAGCAGATAGGCCCATTAGATAAAGGATGGGAATTTCTAAAATAATGGATCCCCTTCAAGCACACACATTGACCCTCTCCTGTACTTTACACACTGCTACACTGCATAACGTGAAACATCTATCTATAAAACAGCTGAAGGTGAGGAAAGCCTGACTGTTGGAAAGCCATGCTCAGCCCACACAGGTTAAAGTTAGCTTTGAGGATGGCTGGGGCGCTGCTAATGTTTGACTACTGCACTAATTGTTGGGACAAGACCATGGACAGGTTGTTGAGTGTGTAGCTTCTTTGGACTGTGTGTTTGGTGACAACAAGATAGCGCGGTAACACCTCTGACACACCTCATCAGGGATATTTCTTATCTGGTGATGGGCCATGTTGAAAGAGGCCTGTCTACCTGTGGCGTCAGTAAACAACTCTGAAGAAATGGTTTCAATTCATGAAAACTTTATATAAACCACTCGCATTAACGACTGCAGTGGGATATACTGCCCTTTCACGTAATTGCCTTGTAGGTCAATTTATCCACTGAAAGAATGGCTCAGTCATTAATGGGAAAGTTCATTTCCCGTTAGCTCCTTTTAGTGGGTGTGTATGTGTGTGTGTGTACACTTGATGTGTGTGTGTTTGTGCATGTGTGTGCGTGCATGTGTGTGTAGCGGTGGGGTGTGAGATTGCTATCTGAAGGTGATACATCAGCCCTGGTGTGGCAGTGTGTCTCTGTAATTATCAGGTCTCAATAGGACGCTGTGTTATTTCTGCCGTGGGTGAGATGATTATCTGGCTCTGTCAGGCACCTGGATGGATGAGCTCTGTTCCTCAGAGCTCCAGCTCACCTTCCACGCAAGACAAACTAGCTCTCCTCTCTCAGAACCCAAGCACAATCAAGACATACTAGAGCCCTAATGGCTCCTCTTCCACAGCACAAGACAAACTAGCTCTACTGTCAGAGCTGTGGCTTACCTTCTGCACCACAATACAACATAACTCTACTGTCAGAGCTGGGGCTTACCTTCTGCAACACAATACAACATAACTCTACTGTCAGAGCTGGGGCTTACCTTCTGCAACACAATACAACATAACTCTACTGTCAGAGCTGGGGCTTACCTTCTGCACCACAATACAACATAACTCTACTGTCAGAGCTGTGGCTTACCTTCTGCACCACAATACAACATAACTCTACTGTCAGAGCTGTGGCTTACCTTCTGCACCACAATACAACATAACTCTACTGTCAGAGCTGTGGCTTACCTTCTGCACCACAATACAACATAACTCTACTGTCAGAGCTGGGGCTTACCTTCTGCACCACAATACAACATAACTCTACTGTCAGAGCTGTGGCTTACCTTCTGCACCACAATACAACATAACTCTACTGTCAGAGCTGTGGCTTACCTTCTGCACCACAATACAACATAACTCTACTGTCAGAGCTGTGGCTTACCTTCTGCACCACAATACAACATAACTCTACTTTCAGAGCTGTGGCTTACATTCTGCAACACAATACAACATAATTCTACTGTCAGAGCTGTGGCTTACCTTCAGCACCATAGATCCATTAGGAGACTGTGTGCAACATTCACTGATCTATGTTGCTAGCTTCATCTGCCTCAAATGGGCACATTGCTTACATGATGCTTACATAGACTTATAGTGGAATATATATGCTATTGGTCAACAGGCACATATTCTATTGACACATACATACACACTCGTCTGTGAGCTGTGAGGACTGACCTTACACACTGCGGACGTTTCCTATTATTCTTTACTCTAGTGTCTAGTTGGCTGATATTTGATTTGATTAGCAACAGAGAACGTGGATTTATTTGGCCCATTGATCAAAAGATTAAAGTGCAGGCTGGGCTCGGCGCGGGCGATTGTTTGGGTTCCCGTGTCAGAGTCTGAAGCGTTGGGAGGAAATACTTATGGAAACTGCAGGGACATTTTATTTTCACTCAAATGAAACATTGTTTGATATCCAGGTTGCCACCCAAATTGCACCCTATTCCCTATATGGTGTACTACTATAGGTCAAGGGCCCTGGTCAAAAGTAGCACACTATATATATAAGGTGCCATTTGGGATGCAGCCCCAGTCTTGCTGGTGGCACAGTGATTTGATAGTTCTCTTAGCAAAGACACACACACACAGGGCAGGCTAGCCTTTCATGTACTGAGGTTTATCCTCAATCAAGAGGCCTTTCCTGTACTGTACACTTCTCCTCTGAGCGGCGACACAGCAGTGTTTTTGTGTGCCCTACAAGAATTGTTGTCCCTTTCTGCTGCTTACTTAGCTGATTGAAATGGCTCTAATAGCATAACAGTGTGTTTATTTATAGACATTAAATCAAAGGCAGGTTTCTTTGAGGCTCACATTACATGTAATATCCAGTATGTACTGTATGTGCCGGTACCAAAGTCAAAGTTTGTATGTTATGTTATACTGCACCGTATGGTTGAAACCTATATCTGGTTGAAGCCTTTTATCTTTGGGTAAGATGGAATGGCTATTTTTCTTTTTATTTCACCATCATCCAGCAAATGAAAAACAGATAAAATTGCTGTAGATATATTAGGATGACCCACATACCATTGTATAAATGCTCTAAATGTGAGCTTGTATTAGAGACCACTTACATTCAGCCTGCACACATTGTTTTCCCCTCACAGATCATTCCCCAGTGTGTTCTGTAACTGAGAGAATCACCACTGTAACACTGTTGTTTAATTTCATTATTTAACCAACTCCATTAGGACCTTGATAACCTCTGTCTACCAGGGCCAGGTAGCTTAAATCCCAGTGACCTCTGCCTTTGACCTCTGACCTCTGAGTCCTGGAGGACCTGGGCCCTGGCAGGGTAGGGTGGGATGGCCAGGGGGGCTGGGAGGGGGGCTGGGATGGGGCTGGGAGGGGGGCTGGGAGGGGGGCTTGAGTTACTGAAGCATGTGGATTCATTAACAAATATCTGTCTGTTTTCCCCGGTTATAAGGGGGCATTTAAAGTGGACTGGGAAGCCCCTCTGGAATCCCACCAACGAGACAGGCTGCCCATGTCACTCAAACACAGGTTCACCAGCAGGACAGGATACCTATTTAGTTTTTATACCTACCTGCTATCAGAGATGGCTGATGATATTATATATAGCCTGGGAAGAGAGTATGGGACTGGGATGCCATGTTCTTCACAGGCCATGGTTGCGTCTAAAATGGCATCCTATAGTGCACTACTTTTCACCAGGGCCCACTGGCACCATATTCCCTATATATTCCACTACTGGTCAAAGGTAGTGCACAGTATAGGGAATAGGGTTACATTTCGGTCACACACAATGTGTGGCCTGATGAGCCATGAGAGAAGAATGGTAGGCTGGTGAAGATTAGAGCCTGCTGCTAATGAAGACAAAGGAGACAGGGAAAGAGAGAGTGAAACCTAGGGCTCTTACTCCCCCTCATGGACATGGACAGTAATGTGGAAAAGGTGTACGGCATGGTTGGTAGTAGGTAGGGATGGTGAAAATGTACTGTTCCAGTGGCAGGCTGTTATGACATGGTTAGTATTCATGGGATAAGTCTGCATAACTGGTGCTTGATTGATATTAATGTTCTGATTTTGATTCTCCTATCAGGGAGAGACAAGTAAGATTACGGGCAATTCCACAATAAAGGCTTTTCACTTAAAATGTATGTCAAACAAAAACCATTGATTTTAAAGTTTAACAAACCATACAACTCCATGCACAAGGACAATTTACACTGAACATTTTACAAAAACACATTTACTGGAAGAACTGTGCAGATGCAAAGTTTGGTAACAGAATTTCAGTAAAATCTCCATCAGTTTTTTATGTGACCACATTTCCCCAAAACTCTGTTAAATATCTGCTCCAAATTAAGATTCAAAGATGTCTGCAGAAATAATGGGCTGTCAGCTATGATATGACACCTTGACTTTGAAAAAATATATCTTGGATATTGAACTACAGTAAGTGAAGTAGAGAGAGAGAGGGGTTGTCCAGACTTTTCACACTCTTGCTTTGACCACCAGACTACAGAAAGAGAAAGAAAACAGTTATCAGCTGAACATGGAAAGGAGGACAGTAGCAGGTGACCCAACTGTAGTTTGTGACTACTATGATTTCCCATTGTAGCCAACTCAGTTGCAGATTTCTTTTTTTATTCGGTTACCGATTTGGTAACAGAATTTCATGTTTTAATCACTTAAAAATTAATCAACAAAATGTAAATCAGTAAAAACACTATAACTAATTGATGGGTATACCTTTACTTGTTACATCTGTGAACTTTCATTATCCTCCCTCCTCATGAGGGAGAGAATTTAGAAAATATATTTTAGTAACAGAATTTCAAGGCACAATGCAATGTTTCTTAAACTTACATAAGGCAGAAAAATGTATCCTAAACTAAATATGTGTTGATATTAGTTGGCAGGGGTCTTTACTTCAACATCATTGTGTTTTGATGTATTTCTAATACCTTTTAAGACTTTTTCTGGTAGATGCTTTCCCCTTTCCTTATTCCTAATTGAATATATGCCTTAATTTCTAAAAAATATAGAATCTTACCTTTCATTTGACACCAAATTTGACATGCACTTATGAACTTCACATGTTGGTGCTCATGGGTCATTTTACATGGAAATGACCTTACCTTGAAATACTTAGTTTCCATGTCTTCCAAATGTCAAACTCCTAATCCTTACTCAGCACTACAGCACAGAGAGGCACACACACTGTGTCTTTGTGTTTGTATAAATCCAACTAACTCAGACAGACCTATCCTTCAGTCCAACCATGGCTGGGTTCTGGGTGCAGGCAGCCAACAGCCCAAACCTCAGGCCTCTGCCCCTTTTCCACATCACCATAACCTCCACGTCTGCACTGACCGACCAACCAACCCACCGCCCAGCCGAGCGTAGCCAGCTCCCAATGAGCCATTGAGCCCTGCTTTAAAAGTCCACCGGTCCGTGTTTGTGTTGATCTGGACCCCCTGGCTAGTGTATGTGTGTGTTAAGTGTGTGTGTGTGTGTGTGGTGGTCAGACCAGGATCTCTGTGTGTTTGCTCAGGCTTGTGAGGGGGAATGAGACGGGCCGCTATCTGATCAAGGGCCTCAGGGGCCGACAGCTTGTCAGGACAGACACGACCCTGCAGAGTAGAAAAGGTGAGTGTGTGTGTGTGTGTGTGTGTGTGTGTGTGTGTGTGTGTGTGTGTGTGTGTCAGGACGGACATAGACCCTGCAGAGTAGAATGTGAAAAAGGTAACCGTGATTGAGCTCCGATCAGGCCTATAGATACAAGGCCCTCCAACAAGGATCTGCTGGTGGTGATTGTTTGATTACCACCCATCTGATAGCCCTGGAGATGAAGAAAAATGTGTTAAGGAAGCCCTGTGATTTCCTGTTAGTGTCAGGGTCCATGATGGATTGTTAATGTCACACTGGGACACGCACTGTGAATGTGTCTATCCTGAGTCACTGGGTCTGGGTCTGGGCCAGGCCAAACTAAACTAAATATTTCATGTAAAATGTAAAACACGCCTTCTGCCATAAACATGTTTCAAAACTGAAAAATTAATTTAACCATAACTGTAAGCGTTCTGTGCAAGCTGGGTTTATTTATGTAGATTGGATAGAGTGGCATATCATTATTCCAGCCCTGCCAAGGTCTTCTTTGTTTATCGTTCATTTCCTTTCCTCTCTCGTGCTGAATATTATCCTGGAATAAGTTAACTAAGGCTCCACATATCTATCTTTAGATACCAGTGCTTTGACTTGACCATTCGCCTGCTGCATATATGATTACCATGGCTTTAATTATTTGAAAATGTTGGAATTTCTCAGGGAGAAGTCTGGTGGGGTTGCTTGTGTTTTTATAATAGTATTGTCTATGCTGTGGCTATTAATTACAGGTGTAGTATCAAACAAAGTTTTAGGGGAAGAGGCAGTGGATATGCATGCACGTGTCTTTTTTTCATTTCCCCTCTTGCCTTTACATAAGATGTATCCCGCTGAGCTGTTTGTTGCCTTATTGTTTCTGGAGGTGTAATGATGTGGGATGGGTGGTAGAAAGAAAGACCTGGACATTCTGGGCCGTATGAAGTTTCAGTTACAGCAACTACATTTATTTTTATATGAGTGTGTGTTTTTATGTGTACTTGCATGTGTGTGTGTGTGCACATGCATTCATGTTTATTACATGTGCTGTTTAACAAGTCTGTCAATCTAAATACAGCAAACAGGTTGATAGCAATACCACACGTTCCCCATACTAAAGAGCGCTTTTTTCAAACACGACCCGACAGCAGAGTCCTGCAAATCAGATAGTATAGCCTAGGGGTTCCCAAACCTTTTCACTCAAGCCCCCCTTCCAGCATTGGGGAACATCCCCAATGTACGATGCACTACCCAATTTCGAAATTGCACCTTGTGCATTCTACTATTACAACTTTCAAGAGTAAGTTGAAGACCCCCCTGCCGAGCGTGCCCCACAGTTTGGGAGCCACTGGTATAGCCTACCTACTGTTTGAGTTTATTTTGTGGACGTTTGTGCTTGGAGAGGGGAAATGGCCTGTGATGTTGTGGGACACACAGGTGTGTGTGAGTTGAAAGGGGGGCGGCCCTGTCTCCGTGGCGTGTCCTGATACTGTGCTGAAAGCTGGGCTCATTTAGCACGGCGAAGGGTCTACATTAGAGAGGGTGATGACAGTAACAGTTAGGAGGCGGCTGGACACATGACTAGGTTTCACCTGAGAGGAGGGAGGGGACGTGAAGAAGCCCTGACCCTAATGTACTGGTGTTAGTAGGAAAAGCACCTTCCCTTAGTTAACCTCCAACCCTGGGATATTCCCACACACAGAGAGAGAGAGAGAGAGAGAGAGAGAGAGAGAGAGAGAGAGAGAGAGAGAGAGAGAGAGAGAGAGAGAGAGAGAGAGAGAGAGAGAGAGAGAGAGAGAGAGAGAGAGAGAGAGAGAGAGAGAGAGAGAGGCAAACCAGACAGCACGATTTTCTTGCTTTATTATTTTACGGATAGCCATGGGCACACTCAGACATAATTTACAAACAATGCATTTGTGTTTTAGTGAGTCCGCCAGATCAGAGGCAATAGGGATGACCAGGTGTTATTTTGATAAGTGTGTGAATTTGATAATTTTCCTGTCCTGCTAAGCATTCAAAATGTACGAGTACTTTTGAGTGTCAGGGAAAATGTATGAAGTAAAAAGTAGGAATATAGTGGAGTAAAGGTAAAATTTGTCCAAAATATGAATAGTAAAGTAAAGTACAGATACCCAAAACAACTACTTAAGTAGTACATTAAAGTATTTTTACTTAGTTACTTTATACCACTCGGTAGAACCCTTTTTGGTTCCATGTACAAACCTTTCCACAAAGGGTTCTACATGACCTGGAACCAAAAGGGTTCTACCTAGTACCAAAAAGGGTTCTACAAATGGTTGTCCTATGGGGACAGCCGATGGACCCTTTTAGGTTTTAGATAGCGCCTTTTCTTCTAAGAGTGTATGACCTGACACACACACACACATTTATCAATGGATACACTCACTCACCTCACTCACACAGGTGCTCTTTCTTTCTTTCTCAGTCAGCCTGCAATTAACCTTCATGCCTGAAGCTATGAATCACCTGAGGAGAGGGGTCTGTAAGATAAACAGGGGGTAGCGGTCAGACCCCCTTTCTCTTGCCAGATTTATTGAGCTGGCTCTATGAATGCCATTCAATGGGGCGGCTGGTCCTAACCTAACTGTTCCACGCATGAGTGGCCCAGGTGAAGGGAGGTGAAGGGAGCGGTGCGGTGACACCCAGGGGTCAGTGACCCAGTGGGGGAGACCTGGCTGACCAGGAGGGATCATGGTAGGGTCACAGGGAGCCGCCACTCTCGCTCAGAAATTACATTTTGACTGACTGACATTTTGATTGACTGACTGACTCTGTGACACATAATTGAATTGCGGTTTCATCCATCAAAGAGGTTTCTCCTCTGTCTCTCATTATGCGCTCATGTGTGGACTATTTTTGGTTTGACAGCCAAATTGATTCTGTAGTTAGAGAAGGGGGTAATACTAGGGTGTACATACATTTGATTAAGTTGGGGACATTTCAGAGTCAGTCAGATAGAATCTGGGCTATAGATTTATATCAGCTAATAAGGTGGGGACTTAAACCACAGACCACTTTATTGAGTGGTTCAATGTGAAGGCATTCTTTAAGTAGCTAGCTCCCTGGGAATTAACCGATCTAGATATCTCTCTGAGGCCAGGCCATTAGCATAGCACCAGACACCTTAATTGCCCTGAATGGTCTGTTGACTATCCAAACCTATCAAAACGGAATAAATTCACCTCACCTCCAACCCTTTAAACCAATGCTGTAGTTTGCTATAGTTATCTAAAGTTTGCTTCCTTTTGGGCCCTGGTCAAATAGGGTGCCATATGGGACACAGATATCAAAACCCCATAGAGACATAACATACAGTAACATGTTCTACCTTCATGGTCCTTCTCAGCTGGCTGTAGACTAAGGCTGCCTGTCATCTGCTGGCCTTCCCTCCGACTGCCTCAGAGCCTCTCATTTGGTCATCTGGGGCCTGGAGACAGCATGGTTCCCATTTCACCATGACTACTCCTCCAGCCGCTGGCCTCATACCGTAACGCTTATTTACTGCATCTCAGGGACAGCCTGTTTGTCTAACTAGCAGACCCAGGGACTATAAATTCTTGTTGCTTTTTCGTTCCTTGGGGTCAAATGGGTTTGGCGTAGAGGATGGTAGAATGACTGCAGTCAGCCAGCCTTCCCTCTCCTCTCCCCTGTCATTCTGTCTTTACGTTTGATGGTCATGCTGGGCTCTGGCATCTTATGTCACATATACAGTAGCGCTGCTCTTCTTTGATTGGTGCAATAAAGCTCCTTTGATTTGTTTAAGAAGAAATACTATGAAAACTTTTTGCTGCAAAAGTACTATGTGTGACATGCATCATTTAATTGTAATTATTTCCAGGTGCTACCATATGCTACAAATGTTAATGTAGAAAATGATACTGTTCCCTCTTTGTTGGTGGAACAGGGACAGGGAAGGGGCACAGGGACAAGAAAGGGGGACAGGGACAGGGAAGGGAAGGGGTACAGGGAATGGGGACAGGGACAAGGAAGGGGGACAGGGAGGGACAGGGACAGGGACAGGGACAGGGACAGGGACAGGGACAGGGACAGGGACAGGGAAAGGAAAGCCTTGCAATTGGGCATATGCCAATTGCAAGGAGATTATGCAAGGTCAATTAAATCCACATCATTAATTCACTTCCATTCCCTCTCAACTATGTGAGGTGTACTTTATGAATGATTACTTGTGCTTCAACTTGTCATGTACTGTATCTGTAGACGCTCAGTACTGTGGATGTACTGAGTGTGGGTAGTGATGAAAAGCACAGAGCTGCTATAGTATAAGCACAGAGCCCCCTGTACTCCCTGTTCACCCATGACTGCGTGGCCAAGCACGCCTCCAACTCAATCATCACGTTTGCAGACGACACAACAGTAGTAGGCTTCATTAACAACAATGACGAGACAGCCTACAGGGAGGAGGTGAGGGCTGTGGGAGTGTGGTGCCAGGAAAATAACCTCTCACTCAATGTCAACAAAACAAAGGAGATGATCGTGGACTTCAGGAAACAGCAGAGGGTGCACCCCCCTATCCACATCGACGGGACCGCAGTGGAGAAGGTGGAAAGCTTCAAGTTCCTTGGCTTACACATCACTGACAAACTGAAGTGAAGAAGTCGCAACAGAGCCTCTTCAACCTCAGGAGGCTGAATAAATTTGTCTTGGCACCTAAAACCCTCACAAACTTTTACAGATGCACAATTGAGAGCATCCTATCGGGCTGTATCACCGCCTGGTACGGCAACTGCACCCCCCGCAAATTTGATTTGATATGATTATGTAAGTGGCTGTGGTGAGAGTCAGTCAGCCCAGTGTTTGGTTTTAGGTATGAGGACAGTTTCAGTGAGTTGTGGAGGTCAGACGAGGAGGAGGCCCAGGAGTACCATTACTCAGTGACTGACAGAGCAACATGTGCCCTTGTCTTCACTCAGTCAGCTCCAGGTGAACACAAATACCTGCACCATGATGGATGGCCGCCTGACATGATTGACAGAGATAGCAGAGGAAAAACTGTTGCAACTGCAATTCTACTACAGTATTGGTTAAAGGTCAGGGACTTTGGGAGAGCTTGGACAGAGTATAATTTATCTTTAGCTTAGCTAACTATAATTCAATATTGGAAAAAACAGAAAAGGATATGTCATGAGATGAATGTGAAGAGCAAAAATACCTGGTTATAGCTTTATATCCCCAGCCCAGCACAGAGTATACCTCTACTCCAATGAATTGAAGTGGATCGGGTTTCAGTCCTTTCTGAGATCTCAGCAGATAGGGGTGGTGGTGGGGGGGACACTCAGGCCAAGTGGACATTACTGCAATTCGGGCCATGAACCCATCCATCAGAGAGTGGACAAAGCCTTATTTCAGGGTGCGCAGTCCACTCCCCCGGCCTCGGCCGCCCAGCCCCGAACGACAGTCCAGCGATAGACCTGATGTGTGCTGAAGTGTGCTGTTCTAACCTCCTCTTACCTAATCTCTTCCCTCCTCTCTTCCCTTTTCTCATCCCTCCTCTCTTCTCTCTTCCCTCCTCTCATCCCTCCTCTCTTCCCTCCTCTCTTCCCTCCTCTCATCCCTCCTCTCTTCCCTCCTTTTATCCCTCCTCTCTTCCCTCCTGTCATCCCTTTTCTCTTCCCTCCTCTCAACCCTCCTTTCTTCCCTCCTCTCTTCCATCCTCTCTTCCCTCCTCTCTTCCCTCCTCTCAACCCTGCTCTCTTCCCTCCTCTCTTTCCTCATTTCTTCCCTCCTCTCTTCCATCCTCTCTTTCCTCCTCTCATCCTTCCTCTCATCCCTCCTCTCTAGTATCTTCCATCCTCTCATCCCTCCTCTCAAACCCTCCTCTTTTCCTTCCTGTCTTCTCTCTTCCCTCTTCTCATCTCCCCTCTCATCCCTCCTCTCTTCCCTTCTCTTCCCTCCTCTCTTCTTTCCTCTCTTCCCTCCTTTCTTCCCTCCTCTCATCCCTCCTCTCTTCCCTCCTCTCATCCCTCCTCTCTTCCCTCCTCTCTTCCCTCCTCTCGTCCCTCCTCTCCTCCCTCCTCTCTGCTCTCCTCTCATCCCTCCTCTCAAACCCTCCTCTTTTCCCTCCTATCTTCTCTCATCCCTCCTCTTATCGCTCCTCTCTTCCCTCCTTTCTTCCCTCCTCTCATCCCTCCTCTCTTCCCTCCTCTCATCCTTCCTCTCATCCCTCATCTCTTGTCTCTTCCATCCTCATATCCCTCCTCTCAAACCCTCCTCTTTTCCTTCCTGTCTTCTCTCTTCCCTCCTCTCATCCCTCCTCTTTTCTCTCTTACCTCCTCTCTTCCCACCTCTCTTTCCTCCTCTCATCCCACCTCTCATCCCTCTCTTCCCTCCTTTCTTCCCTCCTCTCATCCCTCCTCTCCTCCCTCCTCTCATCCTTCCTCTCATCCCTCCTCTCTTGTCTCTTCCATCCTCTTATCCCTCCTCTCAAACCCCCCTCATTTCATTCCTGTCTTCTCTCTTCCCTCCTCTCATCCCTCCTCTTTTCTCTCTTATCTCCTCTTTCCCACCTCTCTTTTCTCCTCTCATCCCACCTCTCATCCCTTTCTTCCCTCCTCTCATCCCTCCTCTCTTCCCTCCTCTATTCCCTCCTCTCCTCCCTCCTCTCCTCCCTCCTCTCTGCTCTCCTCTCATACCTCCTCTCTTCCCTCCTCTCATCCCTCCTCTCTTCCCTACTCTCATTTTCACTCCTCCTCTCATCCTTCCCTTTTTCCCTCCTCTCTTCCCTCCTCTCTTCCCTCCTTTCTTCTCTCCTCTCATCCCTCCTCTCTTTCCTCCGCTCCTCCTTCATCTCTTCCCTCCTCTCCTCCCTCCTCTCATCCCTCCCCCTTCCATCCTCTCTTCCCTCGTCTCTTCTCTCATCCCTCCTCTCATCCCTCCTCTCTTCTCTCCTCTCATCCCTCCTCTCATCCCTCCTCTCTTCTCTCATCCCTCTTCTCTTCCCTCCTCTCTTCCCTCCTCTCATCCCTCCTCTCCTCTCTTCTCTCTTCCCTCCTCTCTTCCCTCCTCTGCTCCCTCCTCTCCTCTCTCCTCTCATCCCTCCTCTCTTCCCTCCGCTCCTTCTTCATCTCTTCTCTCTTCCCTCCGCTCTCCCCTCCTCTATTATCTCTTCCCTCCTCTCTTCCCTCATCACTTCCCTCCTCTCTTCTCTCCTCTCTTCCCTCCTCTCTTCCCTCCTCTCATCCCTACTCTAATTTTTCAGTCCTCCTCTCACCCTTCCTCTCTTCCCTCATCTCTTCCCGCCACTCATCCCCCCTCTCATCCCCCCTCTCATCCCTCCTCCCTTCCCTCTTCTCTTCCCTCCTCTCTTCCCTCCTCTCATCCCTCCTCTCATCCCTGCTCTCTTCCCTCCTCTCTTCCCTCCATTCTTCTCTCATCTCTTCCCTCCTTTCATCCCTTCCCTCTTCCATCCTCTCTTCCCTCCTCTCCTCCCTCCTCTCATCCATCCTCTCTTCGTCCTCTCTTCCCTCCTCTCTTCCCTCCTCTCTTCCCTCCTCTCATCCCTCCTCTCTTCCCTCCTGTCATTCCTCCTCTCAATCCCTCCTCTTTTCCCTCCTCTCTCTCCTCCTCTCTTCCCTCCTCTCTTCTCTCTTCCGTACTCTCATCCCTCCTCTCTTCTCTCTTCCGTACTCTCATACCTCCTCTCATCACTCCTCTCTTCCCTTCTCTCATGCCTCTTATCATCCCTCCTCTCATCCCGCCTCTCTTCCCTCTTCTCATCCCTCCTCTCATCACTCCTCTCTTCTCTCCTCTCTTCCCTCCTCTCATCCCTCTTCTCTTCCCTCCTATCTTTCCTCCTCTCTTCCCTCTTCTCATCCCTCCTCTCATCACTCCTCTCTTCCCTCCTCTCTTCCCTCCTCTCATCCCTCAAATCTTCCCCCCTCTCTTCCCTCCTGTCTTTCCTCCCTCCTATCATCCCTCCTCTCATCCCTCTTCTCTTCACTCCTCTCTTCCCTCCTCTCTTCCCTCCTGTCATCCCTCCTCTCAATCCCTCCTCTGTTCCCTCCTATCTTCTCTCTTCCCTCCTCTCATTGCTCCTCTCTTCCCTCCTTTCTTCCATTCTCTCTTCCCTCCTCTCATCCTTCCTCTCATCCCTCCTCTCTTGTCTCTTCAAACCTCTCTTCCTTCCTCTCAAACCCTCCTATTTTCCTTCCTGTCTTCTCTCTTCCCTCTTCTCATGTCTCCTCTCTTCCCTCCTCTCTTCCCTTCTCTTCCCTCCTCTCTTCTTTCCTCTCTTCCCTCCTTTCATCAGTCCTCTCTTCCCTCCTTTCTTCCATATTATTTTCAGTCCTCTCTTCCCCTCTCTCATGCCTCCTCTCTTACCTCCTGTCATCCCTCCTCTCATCCCTCTTCTCTTCCCTCCTCACATACCTCCTCTCTTCCATCCTGTCTTCCCACCTCTCTTCCCTCCTCTACTGCCCCCTCACTTCATTCCTCTCTTCCCTCCTCTCTTCTCTATTCCCTCTTCTCATCCCTCCTCTCTTCCCTCCTCTCTTCTCTCCTCTCTTCCCTCCTCTCTTCCCTCCTCTCATCCCTACTCTCATTTTTCATTCCTCCTCTCATCCTTCCCTTTTTCCTTCCTCTCATCCCTCCTCTCATCCCTCTTTTCTTCCTCCTCTCTTCCCTCCTCTAATCCCTTCTCTCTTCCCTCCTCTCATCCATCCTCTCTTCCCTCCGCTCTTCCCTCCTCTTTTCCCTCCTCTCTTCCATCCACTCTTCCCTCCCCTCTTCCCTCCTTTCTTCCCTCCTTTCTTCTCTCTTCTCTCCTCTCTTCCCTACTCTCATCCCTCTTCTCATCACTCCTCTCTTCCCTTCTCTCATGCCTCTTATTTTCCCTCCTCTCATCCCTCCTCTCATCCCTCCTCTCTTCTCTCCTCTCATCCCTCTTCTCATCACTCCTCTCTTCCCTTCTCTCATGCCTCTTATCTTCCCTCCTCTCATCCCTCCTCTCATCCCTCCTCTCTTCTCTCCTCTCATCCCTCTTCTCTTCCCTCCTCTCTTCCCTCCTCTCATCCCTCCTCTCATCCCTCCTCTCCTCTCTTCTCTCTTCCCTCATCTCTTCCCTCGTCTGCTCCCTCCTCTCTTCTCTCCTCTCATCCCTCCTCGCTTCCCTCCGCACCTTCTTCATCTCTTCTCTCTTCCCTCTAATCTTCCCTCCTCTATTCTCTCTTCCCTCCTCTCATCCTTCCTCTCTTCCCTCCTCTCTTCCTTCCTCTCTTCCCTACACTCATCCCCCCATCATCCCTCCTCTCATCCTTCCTCTCATCCCTCTTCTCTTCCATCCTCTCTTCCCTCCTCTCTTCCCTCCTCTCATCCCTCCTCTCATCCCTCCTCTCATCCCTGCTCTCTTCCCTCCTCTCTTCCCTCCATTCTTCTCTGCTCTCATCTCTCCTCTCTTCTCTCCTCTCATCCCTTCTCCCTTCCCTCCGCTCCTCCTTCATCTCTTCTCTCTTCCCTCCGCTCTTCCCTCATCTCTTCCCTCCTTTCATCCCTCCTCTCTTCCCTCCTCTCATCCCTCCTCTCATCCCTCCTCTCTTCCGTCCTCTCTTCCCTCCTCTCATCCTTCCTCTCTTCCCTCCTCTCTTCCTTCCTCTCTTCCCTACACTCATCCCCCCATCATCCCTCCTCTCATCCTTCCTCTCATCCCTCTTCTCTTCCATCCTCTCTTCCCTCCTCTCTTCCCTCCTCTCATCCCTCCTCTCATCCCTCCTCTCATCCCTGCTCTCTTCCCTCCTCTCTTCCCTCCATTCTTCTCTGCTCTCATCTCTCCTCTCTTCTCTCCTCTCATCCCTTCTCCCTTCCCTCCGCTCCTCCTTCATCTCTTCTCTCTTCCCTCCGCTCTTCCCTCATCTCTTCCCTCCTTTCATCCCTCCTCTCTTCCCTCCTCTCATCCCTCCTCTCATCCCTCCTCTCTTCCGTCCTCTCTTCCCTCCTCTCTTCTCTCCTCTCTTCTCTCCTCTCATCCCTCCTCTCTTGCCTCCTCTCTTCCCTCCTCTCATCCCTCATGTCTTACCCCTCTCTTCCCTCCTGTCTTCCCTCCTCTCCTCCCTCCTCTCTTCCCTCCTCTCCTCCCTCCTCTCTTCCCTCCTCTCATCCCTCCTCTCTTCCCTCATCTCAACCCTCCTCTCTTCACTCCTGTCATCCCTCCTCTCAATCCCTCCTCTTTTCCGTCCTCTCTTCTCTCTACCGTACTCTCATCCCTCCCCTCATCACTCCTCTCTTCCCTTCTCTCATGCCTCTTCTCTTCCCTCCTCTCATCCCTCCTCTCATCCCTCCTCTCTTCTCTTCCCTCCTCTCATCCCTCTTCTCTTCCCTCCTATCTTTCCTCCTCTCATCCCTCCTCTCCTCTCTTCTCTCTTCCCTCCTCTCATCCCTCATGTCTTCCCCACTCTCTTCCCTCCTGTCTTTCCTCCCTCCTCTCTTCCCTCCTCTCATCCCGACTCTCATTTTTCATTCCTCCTCTCATCCCCCTCTCATCCCTACTCTCATCCCTCTTCTCTTCCCTCCTCTCTTCCCTCTTCTCTTCCCTCTTCTCTTCCCCCCTGTCATCCCTCCTCTCAAACTCTTCTATTTTCCTTCCTGTCTTCTCTCTTCCCTCTTCTCTTCTCTCCTCTCTTCCCTCCTCTCTTCCCTTCTCTTCCCTCCTCTCTTCTTTCCTCTCTTCCCTCCTTTCATCCATCCTCTCTTCCCTCCTTTCTTCCCTCCCCTCATCCCTACTCTCTTCATTCCTCTCTTCCTTTCTCTCATGCCTCCTCTCTTCCCTCCTCTCATCCCTTCTCTCATCCCTCCTCTCATCCCTCTTCTCTTCCCTCCTCACATCCCTCCTCTCTTCATTCCTCTCTTCCCTCCTCTCTTCTCTCTTCCCTCTTCTCTCATCTCATCCCTCCTTTCATCCCTCCTCTTATTGCTCCTCTCTTCCCTCCTTTCTTCCATCCTCTCATCCCTCCCCTCTTCCCTCCTCTCATCCCTCCTCTCTTCCCTCCTCTCATCCTTCCTCTCATCCCTCCTCTCTTGTCTCTTCCATCCTCTCATCCCTCCTCTCAAACACTCCTCTTTTCTCTCTTACCTCCCCTCTTCCCACCTCTCTTTCCTCCTCTCTTCCCTCCTCTTCCCTCCTCTCTTCCATCCTCTCTTCCCTCCTTTCTTCCCTCCTCTCATCCCTCCTCTCTTCATTCCTCTCTTCCCTCCTCTCTTCTCTCTTCCCTCCTCTCATCCCTCCTTTCATCCCTCCTCTCTTCTCTCCTCTCTTCCCTCCTCTCTTCCCTCCTCTCATCCCTACTCTCATTTTTCATTCCTCCTCTCATCCTTCCCTTTTTCCTTCCTCTCATCCCTCCTCTCATCCCTCTTTTCTTCCTCCTCTCTTCCCTCCTCTAATCCCTGCTCTCATCCCTCTTCTCATCACTCCTCTCTTCCCTTCTCTCATGCCTCTTATTTTCCCTCCTCTCATCCCTCCTCTCATCCCTCCTCTCTTCTCTCCTCTCATCCCTCTTCTCATCACTCCTCTCTTCCCTTCTCTCATGCCTCTTATCTTCCCTCCTCTCATCCCTCCTCTCATCCCTCCTCTCTTCTCTCCTCTCATCCCTCTTCTCTTCCCTCCTCTCTTCCCTCCTCTCATCCCTCCTCTCATCCCTCCTCTCCTCTCTTCTCTCTTCCCTCATCTCTTCCCTCGTCTGCTCCCTCCTCTCTTCTCTCCTCTCATCCCTCCTCTCTTCCCTCCGCTCCTTCTTCATCTCTTCTCTCTTCCCTCTAATCTTCCCTCCTCTATTCTCTCTTCCCTCCTCTCTTCCCTCATCACATCCCTCCTCTCATCCTTCCTCTCTTCCCTCCTCTCTTCCCTACACTCATCCCCCCTCTCATCCCTCCTCTCATCCTTCCTCTCATCCCTCTTCTCTTCCATCCTCTCTTCCCTCCTCTGTTCCCTCCTCTCATCCCTCCTCTCATCCCTGCTCTCTTCCCTCCTCTCTTCCCTCCATTCTTCTCTGCTCTCATCTCTCCTCTCTTCTCTCCTCTAATCCCTTCTCCCTTCCCTCCGCTCCTCCTTCATCTCTTCTCTCTTCCCTCCGCTCTTCCCTCCTCTATGCTCTCTTCCCTCCTCTCTTCCCTCATCTCTTCCCTCCTTTCATCCCTCCTCTCTTCCCTCCTCTCATCCCTCCTCTCATCCATCCTCTCTTCCGTCCTCTCTTCCCTCCTCTCTTCTCTCCTCTCATCCCTCCTCTCTTGCCTCCTCTCTTCCCTCCTCTCATCCCTCATGTCTTCCCCCCTCTCTTCCCTCCTGTCTTCCCTCCTCTCCTCCCTCCTCTCTTCCCTCCTCCCATCCCTCCTATCTTCCCTCATCTCAACCCTCCTCTCTTCACTCCTGTCATCCCTCCTCTCAATCCCTCCTCTTTTCCGTCCTCTCTTCTCTCTACCGTACTCTCATCCCTCCTCTCATCACTCCTCTCTTCCCTTCTCTCATGCCTCTTCTCTTCCCTCCTCTCATCCCTCCTCTCATCCCTCCTCTCTTCTCTCTTCTCTTCCCTCCTATCTTTCCTCCTCTCATCCCTCCTCTCCTCTCTTCTCTCTTCCCTCCTCTCATCCCTCATGTCTTCCCCACTCTCTTCCCTCCTGTCTTTCCTCCCTCCTCTCTTCCCTCCTCTCATCCCTACTCTCATTTTTCATTCCTCCTCTCATCCCCCCTCTCATCCCTCCTCTCATCCCTCTTCTCTTCCCTCCTCTCTTCCCCCTTCTCTTCCCTCTTCTCTTCCCCCCTGTCATCCCTCCTCTCAAACTCTCCTATTTTCCTTCCTGTCTTCTCTCTTCCCTCTTCTCATCTCTCCTCTCTTCCCTCCTCTCTTCCCTTCTCTTCCCTCCTCTCTTCTTTCCTCTCTTCCCTCCTTTCATCCATCCTCTCTCCCTCCTTTCTTCCCTCCCCTCATCCCTACTCTCTTCATTCCTCTCTTCCTTTCTCTCATGCCTCCTCTCTTCCCTCCTCTCATCCCTCCTCTCATCACTCCTCTCATCCCTATTCTCTTCCCTCCTCACATCCCTCCTCTCTTCCATCCTTTCTTCCCACCTCTCTTCCCTCCTCTACTCCCTCCTCTCTTCATTCCTCTCTTCCCTCCTCTCTTCTCTCTTCCCTCTTCTCTCATCTCATCCCTCCTTTCATCCCTCCTCTTATTGCTCCTCTCTTCCCTCCTTTCTTCCCTCCTCTCATCCCTCCCCTCTTCCCTCCTCTCATCCTTCCTCTCTTCCCGCCTCTCATCCTTCCTCTCATCCCTCCTCTCTTGTCTCTTCCATCCTCTCATCCCTCCTCTCAAACCCTCCTCTTTTCTCTCTTACCTCCCCTCTTCCCACTTCTCTTTCCTCCTCTCTTCCCTCCTCTTCCCTCCTCTCTTCCATCCTCTCTTCCCTCCTTTCTTCCCCCCTCTCACCCCTCCTCTCTTCATTCCTCTCTTCCCTCCTCTCTTCTCTCTTCCCTCCTCTCTTCCCTCCTTTCATCCCTCCTCTCTTCCCTCCTCTCTTCCCTCCTCTCTTCCCTCCTCTCATCCCTCCTCTCTTCCCTCCTCTCAAACCCTCCTCTTTTCCCTCCTATCTTCTCTCATCCCTCCTCTTATCGCTCCTCTCTTCCCTCCGCTTCTCCTTCATCTCTTATCTCTTCCCTCCGCTCTTCCCTCCTCTATTCTCTCTTCCCTTTTCTCTTCCCTCATCTCTTCCCTCCTTTCATCCCTTCTCTCTTCTCTCCTCTCATCCCTCCTCTCATCCCTCCTCTCTTCCCTCCTCTATTCTCTCTTCCCTCCTCTCTTCCCTCATCTCATCCCTCCTCTCTTCCCTCATCTCATCCCTCTTCTCTTCCCTCCTATCTTTCCTCCTCTCATCCCTCCTCTCATCCCTTTTCTCCTCTCTCTTCTCTTCCCTCCTCTCTTCCCTCCTGTGTTTCCTCCCTCCTCTCTTCCCTCCTCTCATCCCTACTCTCATTTTTCATTCCTGCTCTCATCCCCCCTGTCATCCCTCCTCTCAATCCCTCCTCTTTTCCCTCCTATCTTCTCTCATCCCTCCTCTCTTCCTTCCTCTCATCCCTCCTCTCTTGTCTCTTCCATCCTCTCATCCCTCCTCTCAAACCCTCCTATTTTCCTTCCTGTCTTCTCTCTTCCCTCTTCTCATCTCTCCTCTCTTCCCTCCTCTCTTCCCTTCTCTTCCCTCCTCTCTTCTTTCCTCTCTTCCCTCCTTTCATCCGTCCTCTCTTCCCTCCTTTCTTCCCTCCCCTCATCCCTCCTCTCTTCATTCCTCTCTTCCCTTCTCTCATGCCTCCTCTCTTCCTTCCTCTCATCCCTCCTCTCATCCCTCCTCTCATCCCTCTTCTCTTCCCTCCTCACATCCCTCCTCTCTTCCATCCTCTCTTCCCACCTTTCTTCCCTCCTATACTCCCTCCTCTCTTCATTCCTCTCTTCCCTTCTCTCTTCCCTCTTCTCTTCCCTCAACTCATCCCTCATTTCATCCCTCCTCTTATTGCTCCTCTCTTCCCTCCTTCCTTCCCTCCTCTCATCCGTCCTCTCTTCCCTCCTTTCTTCCCTCCTCTCATCCCTCCTCTCTTCCCTCCTCTTTTCCTTCCTGTCTTCTCTCCTCTCTTGTCTCTTCCATCCTCTCATCCCTCCTCTCAAACCCTCCTCTTTTCCTTCCTGTCTTCTCTCTTCCCTTCTCTCATCCCTCCTCTCATCCCTCCTCTTTTCTCTCTTACCTCCCCTCTTCCCACCTCTCTTTCCTCCTCTCTTCCCTCCTCTTCCCTCCTCTCTTCCGTCCTCTCTTCCCTCCTTTCTTCCCTCCTCTCATCCCTCCTCTCTTCCCTCCTCTCTTCCCTCCTCTCATCCCTTTTCCCTCCTCTCTTTCCTCCTCTCATCCCTCCTCTCAAACCCTCCTCTTTTCCCTCCTATCTTCTCTCATCCCTCCTCTTATTGCTCCTCTCTTCCCTCCTTTCTTCCTTCCTCTCATCCCTCCTCTCTTGTCTCTTCCATCCTTTCATCCCTCCTCTCAAACCCTCCTCTTTTCCTTCCTTTCTTCTCTTTTCCCTCCTCTCATCCCTCCTCTTTTCTCTCTTCCCACCTCTCTTTCCTCCTCTCTTCCCTCCTCTTCCCTCCTCTCTTCCGTCCTCTCTTCCCTCCTTTCTTCCCTCCTCTCTTCCCTCCTCTCATCCCTCTTCTCATCCCTCCTCTCTTCCCTCCTGTCTCCTCTCTTCCCTCCTCTCATCCCTCCTCTCCTCCTTCCTCTCATCCCTCTTCTCCTCTCTTCCCTCCTCTCTTCCCTCCTCTCTTCCCTCCTCTCTTTTCTCCTCTCTTTTCTCCTCTCTTCCCTACTCTCATCCCTTCTCTCTTCCCTCCTTTCTTCCCTCCTCTCATCCCTCCTCTCTTCTCTCCATTTTTCCTCACATCCAAGTTCTCCAAACCATGTTGACCAGTGCCAACTAATGGGGTTAAGTTAACCAAACAGTTCAAAACCATGTCAGTCTCCTATGAATGGTTGGACTGACAGCAAAGTAAGCAGTCAAAGGCCCAGCAAATATTTTCCCCCACACCCAATAAAAATACTAAAATGGAATTATGGAATGGGAGACCAAGGGCATGGAACCAAGAGTGCCAACCAAAAGTATGTTGAAGGGAGCTCTGACGTTAAAATTATGTGTCACGTTGATCTCAAATAATTTCTCGCTTTGCATTTGAGCACTTTTTTTAGTTTTACTATGTTTTTTTAAAAGGTTTCTGAAATCGTTACAGCTCTCTGTGAAAATATCAGTTCTGTCAGGCTTTCCAGTCTCATCAAGGCCGACCATAGGGTTGGGTGCACTGCCACTGCCCAGTACATTGACCCAACACACCAACACACCAAAACACAAACCCATATCTGTTCTGTTAGGCCTGAGAATCAACCTCAAAGCTATACTGTGCTACTCTCTATTTTCTGTAGCACCTCAGGACACAAGTACTACTCTCCTCTCCTCTCCTCTCCTCTCGTCTCCTCACCTCTCGTCTCCTCTTGTCTCATCTCATCTCCTCTCCTCTCGTCTCCTCTCCTCTAGTCTCCTCTCGTCTCATCTCCTCTCTTCTTGTCTCCTCTCCTCTCGTCTCCTCTCCTCTCGTCTCCTCTCCTCTTGTCTCCTCTCCTCTCGTCTCGTCTCCTCTCGTCTCATCTCATCTCCTCTTGTCTCCTCTCGTCTCGTCTCCTCCCGTATCGTCTCCTCCCCTCCCCTCTTCTCTGTCATCTCTCCTCTCCCCTCTCCTCGGCAGCCAATGTTATAAATAAAAATGTGTTCTCAGTCAACATACCCGGTATGATAACAGTAAAAGAAAAATGGAGCTTACAGTTCAATCCTCCCTCTATTTCCCGCTAGCTCAGAGGTTCATTGCAAGCTAAGCTCTATCATGCCCATTCTGTACTGTAGGCCAGTGAGCCGGGGAGTTTTTCTTCTGTATGTCATGTTAGCTGACTGGCTGCTTATTTTTCCAAATTCAGCAGCGAGATAGCATGAGGTAAAGGAGGGGAGCTGCTCTGCCCTATTAATCATATAATAGACTGGGCTTCCCCAGACAAAGAGACTGTGTTCACTCACACACACTGTGTGTGTGTGTATGTGCATGCGTGCTTGCGTGAGTGCATGTGCATGTACACGTGTGTAGATGTGTGTATATGCTGCACTCTTAGAAAAAAGCGGGGATGCTGGGGAAGGCCGGGGAGGCTGGGGAAGGCCAGGGGAGGCCGGGGGGAAGCTGGTGAAGACCAGGGAAGGCCAGGGGAGGCCGGGGGGAAGCTGGTGAAGACCGGGGAGGCTGGGGAAGGCCAGGGGAAGCCAGGGGGAAGCTGGTGAAGTACCGGTGGAGGCTGGGGAAGGCCAGGGAGGCCGGGGGGAGTCTAGAGGAGGCTGGCAGGGCAGAGGGACCAGAAGCTGCTACATCATCCCTAACCCCTTAAGTGTACTGTATATAAATATGTTGGTCAGATCTGGACTTCGTCAATGCCTAGAAAAGCCTATCTGCATTTAAGGCGACCTACTGTAATGTTCAGTTATTCAAAAACACATGGAGTATATAATATAGAACTACTGGCTGTTGCCTGATGTTGAGGAGTACACTGTTGCGTTTTTAGACTGTCCAGGATGACATTCATTGTTGCATTACCCCCTCCTCTCCTCTTCCTCCTCCTCCTCCTCCTCCTTCTTCTCCTCCTTCTCCTCCTCTATAACTGACCATTAAACATTATATCCATCCTCTAAGGGGTTCTAGTCCATATAGTAGCAGACACAAAGCATTCCTTAGCACAATGCTATTGACAGCATTAATATACCCACTCTGAGACAGGCTCTCTAGGCTTTTATCTACCTAGAGAAGAGCTGCACAATAAGCCCAATCAGTACCCATAGCTGTATTGCCCCCTGTGTAGTGAACACACACACACACACACACACACACACACACACAAATAGAGCTATTTCCCCCTCTCTCTCTGAGGCGAGTTTGAGTGACAAGTTGTGTAAAGAGGTAGCCTGTGAATATGAATGGGGGATCGGAGAGTTGAGTGGGGAGGGATCGGAAAGTGCAGCTAGTCCACAGTCTCAATGTCACAGAGTAGCATCTTCCTCTAGCGGAGAGGGACCGGAGAGTCCTCTACTCTGTCAGCAGCCTGTGTCTCATCACAGGTAGGCAGGAACAAGGCCCCTCTCTCTGGGAAGAGAAGAGCCGACCTCCAGGTCCCTTTGGTCAACTGGATCCTACTGCTGAGTGACATGGGCTTGGCCTGGGCTGAGGGCTGAGCCTGTTGATAAAGGCCCAAGCAGGGGCTCCCCTAACCCCATCCCCCCTACTCCCACCCCATCTCCACTCCCATCTGCCCCCCAAATCACTGTCCCTGACCATGTATAAGATCAGGAGATGTTCCCATACCATTGGTATCCAATGAGCCCAAAACCTCACAGAAAATGTTTTCCCCTTTACCTCTCATGGAAACATTGTGTTCTGTCCATCATTCTGTTTATTGTATATCTACGGTGAAGCAACAAGTGATCAACGCTGAAAACATAAACATATGTGTCTTCAGCCTGACGTCTCTTGTCACCCCTCAGCTAGTGGGATTCATACAGAGTGAGCACAGTTACAATGACATGGGAAGAAACAGCAGAGTGGCTAAAGAGACAGGGCCCATCTCTGATAATAGATGTTAGATTTTCCAATAGATTGGGAGGGGAAATGAGGCTCTAATGAACATCTGTCTGTGTTGGCTGATGGACGGACAGCAGAATGGCAGCTCTGTCTGTCCTACCAGGGGACAGGGGAAGGGCCGGGGTAATGAGCCCAGCTGGTGGTGACAGATTGCTGGGCAGGGCGGCTCACTCCAGACCTAGGCCTGGTGTGTGAAGGAGGCCCGTGCACTCCCCACCACTGGACAGAAAGACAGGAGTAACCTGACACTACCTGAACACTCAGGTAATGATGGCTGATGCCAAAATGAAACAATTAGCTAGAATTGCCTACCATCTTCAGATACTTACTGGCTTTTTCGGTAATAAAATAAAATTACAGTAGGATAAAAAATGTCTGAAGAATATGTTTTTGATGTAGAACAATCTTGTTTTGTACAGTGGTGAATATACAAAGAAAACGTTTGAATGTGAGTTGATGTGTTGATAATCATATTTAGTTTTTTGTGATTTGCTGGTCCTCTGGTCCATCTGTTTCAAATGGTTGTCACAGCTTGTGGAACACGGTTGCTATGGGTCACTGGTGGAGTGTCTTTTTTTAGCAAAGGAGCTGTTGACAATAACTTTATATTTTTCTCACATTAGGAGAGCGAGAGCAGTATAGAAGACAAAAATAAAAAGGAACACTGGTTGGTTCAAACACATTGTAGGAGTGAAAAAATGTCAGGCAGTCTCAAACAATCCGTGGAGAATTTCCTAATGTGTTTGTAAGTTAAGTTCTAGCTAGTACATAAATATACAGTACATCAAGCTGGGTCATTTGAATGATACAAAGCATCAGTGACAACTGATAGACTAGACCAGGGTTCTTCAATTCCGGTCCTGGAGGGCCGAAACACTTCTGTTTTTTATTTCTACCTGGTAGTTAATTGCACTCACCTGGTGTCCCAGGTCTGAATTAGCCCCTGATTAGAAGGAGAGGATGAAAAACAGAGGTGTTTCGGCCCTCCAGGACCGGAATTGAAGAACCCTGGACTAGACCATGTGGTTGTCCCAGACGGTTCAATACCCAGACAGCTCAATAACAGTTACCTCTCCTTTAAACATGAAGTGAGGCGGTCGCTACCCTGTAACTATACTGAACAAAAATATAAATGCAACATGTACAATTTTGGTACCATGTTTCATGAACTGAAACAAAAGATCCCAGAAATGTTCCATATGCACAAAAAGCTTATTCCTCTCAAATTTTGTGCACAAATTTGTTTACATCCCTGTTAGTGAGCATTGCTCCTTTGCCAAGATAATCCATCCACCTGACAGGTGTGGCATATCAAGAAGCTGATTAAACAGCATGATCATTACACAGGTGCACCTTGTGCTGGGGACAATAAAAGGCCACTATAAGATGTGCAGTTTTGTCACACAACACAATGCCACAGATGTCTCAAGTTTTTAGGGAGCGTGGAATTAGGCATGCTGACATGCTGACTGCAACAATGTCTACCAGAGCTGTTGCCAGTTCATTTCTCTACCATAAACCGCCACCAACGTCGTTTTGGAGAATATGGCAGTACGTCCAAATGGCCTCACAACCGCAGACCACGTGTAACCATGCCAGCCCAGGGCCTCCACATCCGGCTTCTTCACCTGTGGGACCATCTGAGACCAGCCACCCAGACAGACGTTTCTGGATTTCTGCAAAAACTGTCAGAAACCATCTCAGGGAAGCTCATCTGCGTGCTCATTATCCTCACCAGGGTCTTGACCTGACTGCAGTTCGGCATTGTAACCGACTTCAGTAGGCAAATGCTCACCTTCGATGGCCACTGGCATGCTGGAGAAGTGTGCTCTTCATGGATGAATCCCAGTTTCAACTGTACCGAGCGGATGGCAGAAAGTGTTTATGGCGTTGTGTGGGCGAGCGGTTTGCTGATGTCAACACTGTGAACAGAGTGCCCCATGGTGGCGGTGGGGTTATGGTATGGGCAGGCATAAGCTATGGACAACAAACACAAATGCATTTTATCAATGGCAATTTGAATGCACAGAGATCCTGAGGCCCATTGTCATGCCATTCATCCACCGCCATCACCTCATGTTTTAGCATGATAATGCACGGCCCCATTTCGCAAGGATCTATACATAATTCCTGGAAGCTGAACATTTCCCAGTTCTTCCATGGCCTGCATACTAACCAGACATGTCACCCATTGAGCATGTTTGGCATGCTCTGGATCGACGTGTACGACAGCGTGTTCCAGTTCACACCAATATCCAGCAACTTCTCACAGCCATTGAAGAGGAGTGGGGCAACATTCCACAGGCCACAATCAACATCCTGATCAACTCTATGCGAAGGAGATGTGTCGCACTGCATGAGGCAAATGGTGGTCACACCAGATACTGACTGGTTTTCTGATCCACGCCCCTACTTTTTTTTAAAGGTATATGTGACCAACAAATGTATATCAGTATTCCCAGTCATGTAAAATCCATAGATTAGGGCCTAATTAATTTATCTCAATTGACTGAGTTCCTTATATGAACTGTAACTCAGTAAATTCTTTGAAATTGTTGCATGATGCCTTTATATTTTTGTTCAGCATACAATTTATCAAGTAATAACATGAAATTGCTTGACTAAAATGACATCCTCCATAGAGCTGTCAAAGATGGAGCTGTGGGCCTACAATGGGGAAAGTTTGTTTTAATAATTGAGTGTTAGGCTATGATTGACAAATGAGTCAATTTGAATTCATATTCTAAAAATGTATAACATTTATTGATGAAAGGAACTTTGATCAACCCCTGCTGCCAATACCTAATAAGTAATGTAGCAGTGCGCTATGGCCATCTACTGTATATATGGGCAACTGCATCATATTTCAGATGCAGTTCTAAACATAACCACATGATGTCAGTGATGTGCTGTATGAGACTTCACATGACTAGCCTCACAGCCAGAGTCGCCCTCAGCCAGCCAGCAAGCCAGCCAGCCAGTCAGCCCCCCATCACTCTATCCATCAGCACTCTCTCAGGAAGCAGCAACATAAACTCCCTCTATGATAGTCATCTCTGTCCTCTTCTCCAAACACACACATTAACTAACAAACAGCAGGGCCCTGCCTGCCAACTCTGACTCAGTATTTTCTGTTTAAACTCAATTAAATAAACAATGCTAGCCTGGCTGTTTCCATCTCTCCCTCAGTACTGCACACGGCCCCACCATCCACTATTTGCTCCAATGATCTGACTGACTGGTCATGGGGGATGCGCAGTGTTGTGACTGTCTGTGACTCACTTCTCTCTCTATCACACACACACACGAGATCATGTACGCAGAGCACACATTGGCCCGCTCGCACACAGGCCTTGATTCACGTATGCGACCAGACGTACTTACGCACGCTACTCCCACTCCTCTCCTCTGTCTCCCAACGGCCCCAAGCAGCCCTGGGCGGGAGATATGCTGATACAGGGAGGGCGGGGAGGAGGGGCTAGGAGGAGAGGAGGAGGGGGTAGGAGGAAGGGAGGAGGGGGTAGGAGGAGGTGAGGAGGAGGGGAGGAGGGGGTAGGAGGAAGGGAGGAGGGGAGGAGGGGTAGGAGGAGGGGAGGAGGGGAGAGGGTAGTGGACAACAAAGCTGTCCTCTGTGTATCAGACCAAAACACGCACACACACACAGATTCTTGTATTTCGCCTTAATGTCTCTGCTTATGATATGACAGGTTTGGTTGTTTATATGTGCAGTGCTCTACATGTGACTTGTGTAAAAAAAAGGTGTACCCTACTTATCTTTTCCTATGATACATTTTTAATCCTACAGTTTTCTATCGAACTTGATTGTCATTTTCTTGCAGTCAAATGCAATCTCTTAGTCGTCTCCCCTTCATAGCTTTCCTCCTTTCATCTGAAGTGGCATCGACTGCATCGACTGCCCCCCCCCACCCTTCCCCAAACACACACACACACTCCCCCCTCACCTGTCATGGTGTCTGTCACACACACCAAGCAGACGCTCTCGATGCCATCCTGTTTTGATGCTTGGACTTGACTCAGCAACAGAGAACGGCTCAGAATCCAATTTAAAGAAATGTTGTTATTTGAAACCCAATCCCATTTATTATTCTTCAGAAGTATAATAGAAGACACCTTTTAGCTCCAGGCTCATGTATTCAAGCACAGGGACCCAACCATGAACCTGGCATCTGCTTTGTGTCATCTGTGCAGTGTATATGAGAGGAAGACTTGATGAATGACTCCATGCCAGAATCAAATTTTCTAACAAATATATCACCTCTCGGATTTGAACAAACAGTGTTTATGAGCACCAACATGATTGATGATTATATCAAACCAGGACTGACAGCGAAATAATAACACAATATGCACCTTATTTTACACAATATGCACTTTGATTACAATACTGTCCTCCGGAAGTGCTCTCCGTGATATAGTTATCCTTGGCATTATTGGAGGAGATGAAATCATGACCACTCTCATCGTGAAAGAGATCACAGCCAGAAAATATAATTGAGTGTGGGAATTGGAGAGGAGCAAGAAGTAGGATACATCTGCTCTACTTTACATCCCCCTCTGAGTTTACTCCCAGTCTGACCAAAGTAGAGCATTGATTTTCTGCTGAAAAGTTAAAAGCCCTACGTTCATGTTCAACAGGTGGGGAGAAGAAGAGGAGAAGAGGTGGGATGAGAGGAAGAGGGGGGATGAGTGAGGATTCACCCAAAATGAAGTCCGAAGGGGATTTCTCCTGAAATTTGACAAGGCGTCATGTTCATATTCGACAGGCAGGAAGAAGAGAATAAGAAAGAGAAGGGGGGGATCACCTAAAATAGAGAGGAGGGGGATTTATCCTGAGGAGAGCCTTCACGTTCATATTCAACAGGCAGGAAGAAACAAAAGGAGAGGAGAGGAGAGGAGAAAAGAAGGAGAGGAATTTGGAACATGGATGAGTGCGGATTCACCCTAAGTGGAGGGGATGGAGGGAGGGAGGGATGGGGGGATGGGATGAAAGCCTGTTTCTGTTTGTCAGACCTAGCTCTAATTATGGCCTGGTTAATTAGTGTATCTCCACGCTGACTCATTTGGAAGCATGCTGCTTAGTTTTTTTCCCTCCCCCCATCCCTCCTTCCCGCCATCCCTCCCTCCATCCCTCCTCACCTAGGCGCTCCCATCTGATTCCTGCTCCGTGTCTTGACAGCTCAAAAGGCAGACAGCAGACAGCATATCAAACAGGGGCTCTGCCACTGTAGCCCTGGAGCAAGCATCTTTTCTCAAATTGCTTCAGTAGGAGAGAAAAAAGAGGAGAAGCCAGAAATGAAACAGTGTTCAGAACAGAAGTAGATGCCTTATATCTGTTATTCACCAGGATGGGAAGTGGGACGGATGGAGGTGGGGGGAGGGAGGGAGGAATTGAGAGAGGGGTGGGGTGGGGTGGTAGGAGGGAGGGAGGGAGTGAGTAGGGAGAGGGTGATGGAGGGAGAGGGGAGGGAGGGAGCAAGTAGGATCAGAAGAGGGGGAGTGTGAGTGGAGGATGAGGAAAAGGGGAGGGGAAGGAGGGATGGTAGGGAGTGGGGGAGTGTGGGAGAATGGCAAAAGAGGGGAGGGGTGGGAAGGGGAATCTCCTTCAGTGTCAGGTTGAGCCTCTGAAAGCCAAGGTGAGAGACATGAGGGGCGCCATGACTCCCCAGAGGAATTAGAGAGGAGCACAGTGAGAAATCAGCACATTGACACACGTCACACCGTCCTGTATTTACTGTAGAGATGCCTCGGTACACACACATACGCACGTATACACACACACACACACACACACACATACACACACCCCTAGCCCTTCCCTAGCTCAGAACAGAACAGAATAGAACACTGTGACTTCAAACTCCTCTAACTCCCTTCAATTCAAATTCCATCCGTGCCTGCTATTCAGCTCAGAAGCACTGCAAGATGCTGCATAAATTAAGCAGCTGGGGGATGAAGAGTCAGAGTGTATGCCTCTGCCCACTCCCCACTCCCTATTACCACGCTGACTATTAGTGGCACAAAATAAGCCCTTCTGACTGACACCCAGAGCTCAGGCAGCTCTTTAACTTCTCTGAACCTTCATTAAAGTTCACACAGACTTTCTCTGCTAGTCCGCTTCATCCCCCTCTTTGTTTTCCGCTGTTTGGGCAGGGTGCGGACACTACGTTTTTAAACTCAGTGAGCTGAATAACAGCATTGGGCTCTCTCTCTGCTGTGTCGGCTGGTGTGGATGTCGTTCATTCTGGTGGTAGAGAAGGGACCGGGGTTGTTCGAGGGCTGAAGGACTGTGTGTATCAATTACAGCTTCACTGATTACAGCACTGACCTCTCACCCTCATGGTGTCATTATACCACCACTATACCACCACTTCGCTCGCCCTCCCTCTCTTCACTACCGGAGAGAGAGAGAATGACTGGCCCGCCGCTTTGAAATTGAAATTGCTTTTGTTTGTCCTTCAACCTGTTATTTTCCGACTGTGACTCGCTCACATTCAGTAGTCTCCTACACATACAAACACAATCCGGCTCAATGCAGCTCCAGTTTGGATCATAGCACAGAATAACAGAGGAGGGGGGAGAGAGAGGAGTGAGAAGGGGTGCGGAGGGGGGAGTGGGGTTGGACAGGATGTGTGCTGCTATTTCAGAACGTTGTGATTTCACCGTTCTCCGCCGGGTGTTTCAGTCCAAACTGTGTCCTCATTGTTCTATTGATGACATCACCCCACTGCTTTGTCACACAACCCTCATTCCTTCTCCTTCTCAGGAAGTGATGCAACAGCTGAGAAGTGATTGGTGGCTGGCCCTAGCCCAAATGAGAGGGGACATTGCTCTCGTGGGAAAGGCAAAGCAGGCTCTCTCCCTGACTCCTTCCAAGATGCCTCGACAGGGTCGAACTCAGAGCACTTTGGAACACAAACACGTCAGTACATAACAATGAACCCTGCAGCCCTGAAATGGAACACTGTTGCTGCCACTTTGCCAGCTTGACCTTTATAGCTGGGGTTGTCCCAAATGGCACCCTTTAACCTATATAGTGGTGTTTGGTATTTTATTAGGATCCCCATTAGCTGTTGCGAAAGCAGCAGCTACTCTTCCTGAGGTCCACACAAAACATGACACATGATATAATACAGAACATTAATAGACAAGAACAGCTTAAGGACAGAACTAAATCATTGTAAAAACGGCACACGTAGACTACATATCAATACATACACACAAGATATCTAGGTCAAATAGGGGAGAGGCGTTGTGCCATGAGGTGTTGCTTTATCTGTTTTTTTAAACCAGGTTTGCAGTTCATTTGAGCAATATGAGATGGAAGGGAGTTCCATGCAATAATGGCTCTATATAATACTGTACGCTTTCTTGAATTTGTTCTGGATTTGGGGACTGTGAAAAGACCCCTGGTGGCATGTCTGGTGGGGTAAGTGTGTGTGTCAGAGCTGTGTGTAAGTTGACTATGCAAACAATTTGGAATTTTCAACACATTGTTTCTTGAGTCTCTCCTCAACTGGCATGCATAGTATTTATATTAACCCTCTGATTACAATGTAGAGCAAGACGTGCTGCTCTGTTCTGGGCCAGCTGCAGCTTAACTAGGTCTTTCTTTGAAGCACTCGACCACATGACTGGACAATAATTAAGATAAGACAAAACTAGAACCTGCAGGACTTGCTTTTTGGAGTGTGGTGTCAAAAAAGCAGAGCATCATTATGGACAGACCTCTCCCCATCTTTACAACCATTGCATCTATATGTTTTGACCATGACAGTTTACAATCTAAGGTAACACCAAGTAATGTAGTCTCCTCAACTTGTTCAACAGCCACACTATTCATTACCAGATTGACCAAGTCAAAAGTAGAGCACTATAAAGGGAATATCGTACCATTTGGGACATAAGCCTGGAGTGGAGCCTCTATACAGCCTGGAGGTTGAAATTGAGGTAAAACTTCACTTTCTGCTCTTGGACTGAACTAACAGTACCAGTACTGCCATTTGTTCTAAATCAAGGGATCACATTAAATCATTAGGCTTTGTTTTTAGGACAACAACACTACCTCTGAGGTGGTGTTGTTGCTTAGTATCTAGTAGGTGGTGGTGTTAGTGTTCTAGTGTCTGTATAGCTAGGTGGTGATGTTAATATCTGTATACTTGGTGGTGTTAGTGTTCTAGTGTCTGTATAGCTAGGTGGTGATGCTACTATCTGTATACTTGGTGGTGTTAGTGTTCTAGTGTCTGTATAGCTAGGTGGTGATGTTACTATCTGTATACTTGGTGGTGTTAGTGTTCTAGTGTCTGTATAGCTAGGTGGTGATGCTACTATCTGTATAGTTGGTGGTGTTAGTGTTCTAGTGTCTGTATAGCTAGGTGGTGATGTTACTATCTGTATAGTTGGTGGTGTTAGTGTTCTAGTGTCTGTATAGCTAGGTGGTGATGCTACTATCTGTATAGTTGGTGGTGTTAGTGTTATAGTGTCTGCATAGCTAGGTGGTGATGCTACTATCTGTATAGTTGGTGGTGTTAGTGTTATAGTGTCTGTATAGCTAGGTGGTGATTTTTTATTTTTTTACATTTTAGTCATTTTAGCAGACGCTCTTATCCAGAGCGACTTACAGTTAGTGAATACATATTTTTTTTATACTGGCCCCCCGTGGGAATCGAACCCACAACCCTGGCGTTGCAAACGCCATGCTCTATCAACTGAGCTACATCCCTGCCGGCCATTCCCTCCCCTACCCTGGACGACGCTGGGCCAATTGTGCGCCGCCCATGAGTCTCCCGGTCGCGGCCGGCGGCGACAGAGCCTGGTGATGCTACTATCTGTATAGTTGGTGGTGGTGGTGTTATAGGGTCTGCATTGTACAGTGCAGCTGTTGTTTCAGAGCGGGGGTTGGGGATTATGAGGTGAATCTGCTGACAGACTATCGGCACAGGGCTCAGGAGGCCAGGTAATTCAGGTGTGTTTGTGTGTGTGTGTGCATGTCTCTGTGTGTGAATGTCTATGTATAGGCTGCACCGTATGCATGTGTAAACTGATTACGAGCTGTAGCTCAAGCACATACACACACAAACAAATAAACTAAGACATACACCCACACACAAGTGCACATACAAAATCACTTTCTCTTTCCCCCCTCCCTCCCTCCCTCCCTCCCTCCCTCCCTCTTTCTTTCCTCTCTCTCTCTCTCCCCTCCCACCGACACACTCTTCTCCCTCTCACAGACAGGCACAAATGTTGCCCTTGCTCACGCTCGGGCCCTGCACATCTCCTTGGTGTTTTTGAAAGTGTCTTCACACTCTTCCTCAGCCCTGAAGTCCCAGCACACATGAAACAGAAAAGGGCAGGGGTGTCCTAACTGGAGAGAATGAGCAAGGGGATACAATCTGACTGAGAGAAGAATGAGCTCTTAATGAGACACTCTTCCTCTATCTATATATAGGAGGTTCTTTAAAGCTTCCTTGGGTGGAACATATCTCTGAATTTTAATTACGCAGGGCTGATGAGACTGTACTGTGGCCTAGATTCACTTCATCTGTATTAGCCCAGGCACCAGGCAACTAGGCAGGCAGGCACACTGCTGTTGCACTGTTGCAGTCAGTCCCTGCACCATCATACAGTCAGAGCACAGAGCCAGCCTGTCTGAGAGGGAGTGTACACAGAATAAACTTCTGCAGACCCAGGACAAAGAGGAAGGCCACTGCCTGAGGTGCTGAGAGGAGAGAGACAGCAGAGGCTGGATCTGAGAGGGAGGAAGGAAGGGAGGGAGGGGTGAGGGAGGGAGGGTGGTTGGGAGGGTGGGAGGTGTGTGTAGAGTACGGGAAGGTGTGTGTGTGTGTGTGTGTGTGTGTGTGTGTGTGTCTGTGTGTGTGTGTGTGTGTGTGTGCCCCCTGGGTCTCTGGTCCAGTCAGAATTAAACCCTCTGATCTCCCGGGTTTCATCAGAGCCGAGACTTCGGCCTGATCCCTGAGGGCTATTAAGGTTTAGCCCATTTAGCAGGTGAACACAACGAGCTCCAAAAAGTGATGGAGCCCTGCCAAGTTGCTCAACTCTACAACACTCTCACTCGCATTTCCCCTTTCTCTATCATGTTCTCTCTCTTTCTCTTTCTCTCTCTCTCTTTTTCTCTCGCTCTCTCTTTTTCTCTCTTTTCTCTCGCGCATATTCTCTCTCTTCATCTGTTTCACACAAATGAACCATCCCCAGGTCAGCCCCAGCTGTAGTATCCAGGACCCTGTGCTGTGGTGCGGCCTGCGTCCCCAGTGGGAGAGAGGTTGTAGTGGGGGAATGAGAGTGATAAATTAGGCCTGTGCTAGATGGGAGGCTGCTTCATCTTCCTCAGCTGACCTTGAGCTGTAATAAAACATTGGTAAAGCACTCTTGAAATTGGTCCACTCTGGGTAATGCACAGCCCCTCTGTTGCCAGCCCAGCCCACACTATTGATTTAAACATTAACCATGATGGTGGTGATAATGATGATGATGATGATGATGATGAATAATTAGATTATTTTGCTACTGCTTTTGCTGCTGCTGAAATTACAAGGATGATGATGATGAAAATGATGAAGGTTATGATCTTGTTATTGATAATGCTGCATAGCTCAAACTGTTTTTGTGAATGTCCATAATTGTGTGGACGATAAAGTTTTATTTTATATGATGTTGTATTCCATGGAGATAATAACACTGAAGAGGAGCTGAAAAAATATATGGCAAATAGAAATCCAATATGGATGGTGTTAAGAGATAGATGGGAGGTGTTGAATGGAGCTGAAGGATGGGACTAATAACAACAACTAATAACAACAAGATAACTAATGTAAAGCATACTGTGTCCATAATAAGTATATATATAGGTTATAGGTTGAGAGCTTTTGTGAAATGTGAAAGTATTGAAAGGTGTGCTGGGTGATTTAAAGGAGTCAGGCGCAGGAGGGTAAATCGCAGAATACAGAGTTACGCTGGATAGCGTCAAACAAAAACAGCCACACAGGGAAAATATACCCCGGCAATACAAAATACACATATCTCAACCGAGCTACTCTCTCCTCACATAGAACAATCACCCACAAGGACAAGGGGGCAGAGGGAAGCAACAGGGAGGGATCAAGGATATCCCTCACCGGGACCCAGCACCGTTCCTCCGGACCGTACCCCTCCCACTCCACGAGGTACTGAAGGCCCCCCACCCGACGCCTCGAATCCAGGATGGAACGGACGGATTACGCCGGGGCCCCCTCGATGTCCAGAGGAGGCGGAGGGACCTCCCGCACCTCAGGCGCACCTCAGGCGGACCAGCCACCACCGGCCTGAAGAGAGACACATGAAACGAGGGGTTAATACATTTACATTTTAGTCATTTAGCAGACGCTCTTATCCAGAGCGACTTACAGTTAGTGAGTGCATACATTATTTAAAAAAAAAAAAAAATTACTGGCCCCCCGTGGGAATCGAACCCACAACCTTGGCGTTGCAAACGTCATGCTCTACCAACTGAGCTACATCCCTGCCGGCCATTCCCTCCCCTACCCTGGATGACACTGGGCCAATTGTGCGCCGCCCCATGGGTCTCCCGGTCGCAGCCAGCTACGACAGAGCCTGGATTCGAACCAGGATCTCTAGTGGCACAGCTAGCACTGTGATGCAGTGCCTTAGACCACGATAATACGATAATCATGGGGAAGTAATAACCTATAAGTAACCTCGTTGATCCTCCTCAGGACTTTGAATGGCCCCCCAAACCGCGGGCTCAGCTTCCGGCAGGGCAGGCGGAGGGGCAGATTCCGGGTCGAGAGCCAGACCCAATCACCCGGTACGAGGACCGGGGCCTCACTGTGGTGGCGGTCAGCGTTGGCCTTCTGACAATGCACGGCGCGTTGGAGGTGGACGTGAGCAGCGTTCCACGTCTCCTCCATGCGCCGAAACCAGTCATCCACCGCAGGAGCCTCGGTCTGGCTCTGGTGCCACGGTGCCAGAACCAGTTGATAACCTAAAACACATTGGAATGGCGTTAGGTTAGTGGAGGAGTGACGGAGAGAGTTCTGGGCATATTCGGCCCATGGCAAGAACACCGACCACTCCCCCGGCCGGTCCTGGCAGTAGGACTGTAGGAACCTACCCACATCCTGATTTACCCGTTTCACATGCCCATTGCTCTCGGAGTGGAAACCAGTGGTCAGGCTGACCGAGACCCCCAGACCTTGGATGTGAACTGGGGACCCCGGTCAGACACTATGTCCTCTGGTACCCCGTAGTGCCAGAAGACGTGTGTAAACAGGGCCTCCGCAGTCTGCAGGGCCATGGGGAGACCAGGCAGAGGAAGGAGGCGGCAGGCCTTGGAAAAGCGGTCCACAACGACCAGGATGGTGGTGTTACCTTGAGAGAGTGGCAGATCAGTCAGGAAATCAATACTTAGGTGAGACCATGGCTGTTGTGGAACTGGTAGAGGCTGTAACTTACCCGTTGGGAGGTGCCTAGGTGCCTTACTCTGGGCGCACACCGAGCAGGAGGAGACATACACCCTCACGTCCTTAGCAAAGGTAGGCCACCAGTACTTTCCAGTCAGGCAGTGCACTGTATGACCGATACCTGGGTGACCAGAGGAGGTGGACGTGTGTGCCCAGTAGATCAGACGGTCACAGACAACAGAAGGCACGTACTGCAGCCCAGCTGGACACTGAGGTGGAGATGGCTCTGTGCGTAACGCCTGCTCTATATCCACTTCCATCGCCCATACTACCGGCGCCACAATGCAGGAGGCCGGGAGTATGTGGGTGTTGTATCTGGGCCTCTCCTCTGTGTCGTACAGCTGTGACAGTAGGTCTGCCTTCACGTTCTTCGTACCCGGGATGTAAGATGGAGTGAAATCAAACCGGGTGAAGAATAGGGCCCACCTTGCCTGGCGAGGGTTCAGCCTCATCGCTGCCCGGATGTACTACAGGTTACGGTGGTCCGTCCAGATGAGGAAAGGGTGTTTCGCCCCTTTGAGCCAATGCCTCCACACTGTCAGGGCTCGGACAACAGCCAACAGCTCTCGATCACCAACGTCGTAGTTCTGCTCCGCCGGGCTGAGCTTCTTGGAGAAGAAGGCACAGGGGCGGAGCTTGGGTGGTGTGCCCGAGCGTTGAGATAGGAGAGCGCATATACAAAATTTGCCAATCAGTGTTGAGCTAAACTGTGAATGGTCCTGGAAAGAAAAAAAAAGTGTCAAGGGAACCCAGCTTAAATTTGGCGTCTCTCCTATCAAATCGATTTGAGAGCAAATGTAAATAAAAGAAGCAACTTGAATTGTTGCATCTCGTTGTGTTGTTGTCCTCCGGTGGATCGCTAGCTAGCTAGCTAAAATTGTCTCTTTCCTAAATTAGCCATGGATGGAGATAGGGATTTGGACTTGTGGTTTCACTTTATTTTCCGTACCGGCCAATGATTATAATGACGATTCTGATCCAACCATTAATTCATACGCTGTTGTGCCCCTGGCCTGAGAGGATGGAAGTTAAAATCAAATCAAATTGTATTTGTCACATGTGCTGAATACAACAGGTGTAGACCTTACAGTGAATGCTTACTTACAAGCCCTTAACCAACAATGCAGTTTTAAGAAAAATAAGAGTTAAGTACCGGTACTGAGTCAATGTGCGGGGGTACAGGTTAGTCAAGGTAATTGAGGTAATATGTACATGTAGGTAGGGGTTTGATTAGCTGTTCAGCAGTCTTGTGGCTTGGGGGTAGAAGATGTTAAGAAGCCTTTTGTACCTAGACTTGGCGCTCCGGTACCGCTTGCCGTGCGGTAGCAGAGAGAACAGTCTATGACTAGGGTGGCTGGAGTCTTTGGCAATTTTTAGGGCCTTTCTCTGACACTGCCTGGTATAGAGGTCCTGGGTGGCAGGAAGCTTGGCACCAGTGATGTACTGGGCTGTACGCACTACCCTCTGTAGCGCCTTGCGGTCAGAGGCCGAGCAGTTGCCATACCAGGCGGTGATGCAACCGGTCAGGATGCTCTCGATGGTGCAGCTGTATAACTTTTTGAGGATCTGAGGACCCATGCCAAATCTTTTCAGTCTCCTGAGGGGGAATAGGCATTGTCGTGCCCTCTTCACGACTGTCTTGGTGTGTTTGGATGTGGACACCAAGGAACTTGAAGCTCTCAACCTGCTCCACTACAGCCCCGTCAATGAGAATGGGGGCGTGCTCGGCCCTCCTTTTTCTGTAGTCCACGATCATCTCCTTTGTCTTGATCAGATTGAAGGAGAGGTTGTTGTCCTGGCACCACACTTCCAGGTCTCTGACCTCCCTATAGGCTGTCTCGTTGTTGTCGTTGATCAGGCCTACCACTGTTGTGTCTTCTGCAAACTTAATGATGGTGTTGGAGTCGTGCTTGGCCATGCAGTCATGGGTGAATAGGGAGTACAGGAGGGGATAATGCACGCACCCCTGGGGGGCCCCCGTGTTGAGGATCAGATGTGTTGTTGCCTACCCTTACCACCTGGGCGTGGCCCGTCAGGAAGTCCAGGATCCAGTTGCAGAGGGAGGTGTTTAGTCCCAGGGTCCTTAGCTTAGTGATGAGCTTTGAGGGCACTATGGTGTGGTCTACTTGAAACATGTAGGTATTACAGACTCGGCCAGGGACAGGTTGAAAATGTCAGTGAAGACACTTGCCAGTTGGTCAGTGCATGCTCGGAGTACACGTCCTGGTAATCCGTCTTGCCCTGTGGCTTTATGAATGTTGACCTGTTTAAAGGTCTTACTCACATCGGCTACGGCAAGGGTGATCACACAGTAATCCGGAACAGCTGGTGCTCTCATGCATGCTTCAGTGTTGCTTGCCTCGAAGCGCGCATAGAAGTCATTTAGCTTGTCTGGTAGGCTTGTGTCACTGGGCAGCTCATGGCTGGGCTTCCCTTTGTAGTCCGTAACAGTTTGCAAGCCCTGCCACATTCGACGAGCGTCAGAGCCGGTGTAGTAGGATTCAATTTTAGTCCTGTATTTACGCTTTGCCTGTTTGATGGTTCGTCTGAGGGCATAGCGGGATTTCTTAAAAGCATCCGTGTTAGAGTCCCGCTCCTTGAAAGCGGGAGCTCTACCCTTTAGCTCAGTGCAGATGTTGCCTGTAATCCATGGCTTCTGGTTGGGGTGCGTATGGTCACTGTGGGGACAATGTCATCAATGCACTTATTGATGAAGCTGGTGACTGATGTGGTATTCCAGTCTGTGCTAGCAAAACAGTCCTGTATCTTAGCATCTGCGTCATCTGACCAATTCTGTATTGAGCGAGTCACTGGTACTTCCTGCTTTAGTTTTTGCTTGTAAGCAGGAATCAGGAGGATAGAATTATGGTCAGATTTGCCAAATGGAGGGCGAGGGAGAGCTTTGTACGTGTCTCTGTGTGTGGAGTAAAGGTGGTCTAGAGTTGTTTTTCCTCTTGTTGGTAAAACAGATTTCAGTTTCCCTGCATTAAAGTCCCCGGCCACTAGGAGTGCCGCCTCTGGATGAGCATATTCTTGTTTGCTTATGGCTTTATACAGCTCATTGAGTGGGGTGTTAGTGCCAGCATCGGTTTGTGGTGGTAAATAGACAGCTACAAAAAAATATAGATGAAAACTCTCTTGGTAAATATTGTGGTCTACAGCTTATCATGAGATACTCTACCTCAGGCGAGCATAACCTTGAGACTTCCTTAATATTTGATTTTGTGGACCGGCTGTTATTGACAAATAGACACAGACCGCCACCCCTTGTCTTACCGGAGGCAGCTGTTCTGTCTTGCCGATGCACATAAAAACCAGCCAACTGTATATTATCCATGTTGTTGTTCATCCATGACTCTGTGAAACATAAGATATTACAGTTTTTAATGTCCCGTTGGTAGGATAGTCTTGAACAGAGCTAATCCAGTTTTTTCTCCAATGATTGCACGTTGGCCAATAGGACGGATGGTAGAGGCGGGTTACCCACTCGTAGACTAATTCTCACAATGCGCCTGGACCTGCATCCCCTGTATCGGCGTCTTCTCTACATGCGAATGACAGGGATTTGGGCCTGGTCGGGTATCTGGAGTAAATCCTTCGCGTCCGACTCATTAAATAAAAAATCTTTGTCCAGTTCGAGGTGAGTGTTCGCTGTTCTGATATCCAGAAGCTCTTTTCGGTCATAAGAGTCGGTGGCAGAAACATTATATACAAAATAATTACAAACAACGTGAATAAACACACAAAATAGCACAATTGGTTAGGAGCCCGTAAAACGGCAGCCATCTCCTCCGCCGCTATATATATGTAGGAGGATGGCATTGGCGTTTCTCTACAAGTAGGGGGAGTCAACATGTTTTTCTACTTGCACGAACGCGCGCGCACACACACACACACACACACACACACACACACACACACACACACACACACATACACACGCGCTAACAGAAATCAGAACCATGGACAGCCACATCATATTTAGCTTATGTTGATTGGACTAAATTGCTTCTTCACTGATTTTACCCACTCACCTGCTACTGGTGAAATGCATAGCACCTAGAATTAAAAAGGTTTTACCAGATATTGTTCATCCTGATCAGACAGGTTTTTTACATGGACGATACATTGGAGATAATATACGACAACTACTAGAAATAATAAAACATGAAACATCTAAGAAGCCAGGCCTTCAGAAAGACTCATGTGAAGGTGAAATTACAGAGGAGGAACTTCTGGATGCAATTAAAGACTTTAAGTCCGGGAAAAATCCAGGGTTGGATGGCATACCAGTCAAGGTATACCAAACCTTTTTTGATATACTAAGAGGACCGTTATTAACATGTTTTAACCACACCTATGTAAATGGTAGATTATCTGACACTCAAGAAGAAGGACTGGTCTCATTATTACTGAAACAGGATACAAGTGGAAAATATAAAGATCCAGTCCATTTACAAAATTGGAGGCCCCTTACACTTCAGTGTTGTGATGCAAAAATCCTAGCAAAATGTATAGCGCATAGAATTAAAAAGGTATTGTCGGATATTATTCATTCTAATCAGAAAGGTTTTTTACATGGAAGATACATTGGAGATAATATAAGGCAAGTATTGGAAACAATAGAACACTATGGAAAATATGGGAAACCAGGCCTGCTATTCATAGCACACTTCGAAAAGGCATTTGATAAAGTTCGACTGGGGGTTATATATAAATGCCTGGAATATTTCAATTTTGGAGAATCTCTTATAAAATGGGTCAAAATCATGTATAGTAACCCTAGGTGTAAAATAGTAAATAATGGCTATTTCTCAGAAAGTTTTAAACTGTCAAGAGGAGTGAAACAAGGTTGTCCACTATCGGCATATCTATTTATTGTGGCCATCGAGATGTTAGCTATTAAAATCAGATCCAATAATAATATCAGAGGATTAGAAATACAGGGCTTAAAAACAAAGGTGTCATTGTATGCTGATGATTCATGTTTTCTTTTAAATCCACAACTAGAATCCCTCCACAGCCTCATAGAGGATCTAGATACATTTTCTAACCTCTCTGGATTACAACCAAATTATGACAAATGTACTATATTACGTATTGGATCACTAAAAAATACAATTTTTACATTACCATGTAGTTTACCAATAAAATGGTCTGATGGTGATGTGGATATACTCGGAATACATATCCCAAAGGAAATAAATGATCTCACTTCAATACATTTTAATAGAAAGTTAGCAAAAATAGATAAGATCTTACTACCATGGAAAGGAAAATACCTGTCAATTTGTGGAAAAATCACCCTGATTAACTCTTTAGTATTATCCCAGTTTACCTATTTGCTTATGGTCTTGCCTACGCCTAGCGAACAGTTTTTTAAATTATATTAGAAAAAAATATTCAATTTTATTTGGAACGGCAAGCCAGACAAAATTAAAAGGGCATATTTGTATAATGAATATGAATTCGGAGGACAGAAATTATTAAATATTAAAGCATTAGACCTATCACTAAAAGCTTCAGTCATACAAAAGTTATACTTAAATCCGAACTGGTTCTCAAGCAAATTAGTAAGATTGTCTCACCCAATGTTCAAGAAAGGCCTTTTTCCCTTTATTCAGATTACAACCTCTCACTTTCAGTTATTTGAAAAGGAAATAATCTCCCAAATATCACTATTTCTAAAACAAGCCATAGAAAGTTGGTTGCAATTTCTATTTAATCCTCCAGAAACGACAGAACAAATAATGCAACAAATATTGTGGTTAAATTCAAATATACTAATTGACAAAAAACCTTTATACCTTTTTTAAACATTCTGTCAAAAAATTATCTTCATAAATGATATCATCGGTAGGATTGGTGGAGTTATGTCGCACATGCAGCTAACAAAAACATATGGAAATGTCTGCTCTACCCAAAATTACAACCAAATAATTGCAGCCTTACCACAAAAGTGGAAGAGGAAAGTGGAAGGGGGAGAAAGTAAGGAACTTGTCTGTCAGCCTTGCATTAAAGAACATAATTGGTTAAGGAAAACTGTGATAAATAAAAAAGTATATCAGTTTCACTTAAGGACCAAAGGATTGACAGCCGTCCCATATAGATTGCAAAATAGTTGGGAAGAGATCTTTGACGTACCGATCCCATGGCATAGTGTTTATGAACTGACACGCAAAATGACACCGGATTCAAAAATTTGAATCTTTCAATTTAAATTCTTGCTACCAATATAATGTTATTTATATGGGGGATACAATCTTCCCAGCTCTGCAGATTTTGCTGTGAAGAGACAGAATCATTAGATCATTTGTTTTGGTTCTGTCCATTTGTAGCTTGTTTTTGGACACAGGTCCAGGAATGGCTAAAGGATTACAATATTTACCTGGAGCTAACCTTGCAGATAGCATTACTGGGTGATCTGAAAAGTCATAGTCAATCAATCAATAATATAATAATACTTTTAGCAAATTTTTTTATTTTTAATTCACAATCTGTAGAAGCAATGAGAATAAAAAGGTTCAGAACTTTTGTAAAACATCACAGTACGGTTGAAATATATATGGTAAATAGAAATCCTATATGGATGGTGTTAAGAGATAGATGGGAGGTATTGAATAGAGTTGAAGGATGGGGCTAATAACAAATAACAACAAATAATAACAAAGATAGCTAATAATGTAAGCATACTGTGTCCATAATAAGTATATAGGTTGTATGTTGGGAGCTTTTGGGAAAGAACACAGTTAGAAAGATATGGCATATAGAAGCAAACCGGATGGACATCATGAAAATGATCGGAGAGGTTGAGAGTAGAAGAAGTTCAGGAGCAAAAAAAAAAAAAATATATATATATATACAGTGGGGAAAAAAAGTATTTAGTCAGCCACCAATTGTGCAAGTTCTCCCACTTAAAAGATGAGAGAGGCCTGTAATTTTCATCATAGGTATACGTCAACTATGACAGACAAATTGAGGGAAAAAAATCCAGAAAATCACATTGTAGGATTTTTAATGAATTTATTTGCAAATTATGGTGGAAAATAAGTATTTGGTCACCTACAAACAAGCAAGATTTCTGGCTCTCACAGACCTGTAACTTCTTCTTTAAGAGGCTCCTCTGTCCTCCACTCGTTACCTGTATTAATGGCACCTGTTTGAACCTGTTATCAGTATAAAATACACCTGTCCACAACCTCAAACAGTCACACTCCAAACTCCACTATGGCCAAGACCAAAGAGCTGTCAAAGGACACCAGAAACAAAATTGTAGACCTGCACCAGGCTGGGAAGACTGAATCTGCAATAGGTAAGCAGCTTGGTTTGAAGAAATCAACTGTGGGAGCAATTATTAGGAAATGGAAGACATACAATACCACTGATAATCTCCCTCGATCTGGGGCTCCACGCAAGATCTCACCCTGTGGGGTCAAAATGATCACAAGAACGGTGAGCAAAAATCCCAGAGCCACACGGGGGGACCTAGTGAATGACCTGCAGAGAGCTGGGACCAAAGTAACAAAGCCTACCATCAGTAACACACTACGCCGCCAGGGACTCAAATCCTGCAGTGCCAGACGTGTCCCCCTGCTTAAGCCAGTACATGTCCAGGCCCGTCTGAAGTTTGCTAGAGTACATTTGGATGATCCAGAAGAGGATTGGGAGAATGTCATATGGTCAGATGAAACCTAAATATAACTTTTTGGTAAAAACTCAACTCGTCGTGTTTGGAGGACAAAGAATGCTGAGTTGCATCCAAAGAACACCATACCTACTGTGAAGCATGGGGGTGGAAACATCATGCTTTGGGGCTGTTTTTCTGCAAAGGGACCAGGACGACTGATCTGTGTAAAGGAAAGAATGAATGGGGCCATGTATCGTGAGATTTTGAGTGAAAACCTCCTTCCATCAGCAAGGGCATTGAAGAAGAAACGTGGCTGGGTCTTTCAGCATGACAATGATCCTAAACACACCGCCCGGGCAACGAAGGAGTGGCTTCGTAAGAAGCATTTCAAGGTCCTGGAGTGGCCTAGCCAGTCTCCAGATCTCAACCCCATACAAAATCTTTGGAGGGAGTTGAAAGTCCGTGTTGCCCAGCGACAGCCCCAAAACATCACTGCTCTAGAGGAGATATGCATGGAGGAATGGGCAAAAATACCAGCAACAGTGTGTGAAAACCTTGTGAAGACTTACAGAAAACGTTTGACCTGTGTCATTGCCAACAAAGGGTATATAACAAAGTATTGAGAAACTTTTGTTATTGACCAAATACTTATTTTCCACCATAATTTGCAAATAAATTCATAAAAAATCCTACAATGTTATTTTCTGGATTTTTTTTTCTCAATTTGTCTGTCATAGTTGACGTGTACCTATGATGAAAATTACAGGCCTCTCTCATCTTTTTAAGTGGGAGAATTTGCACAATTGGTGGCTGACTAAATACTTTTTTCCCCCACTGTATATAATAGAATTATTGTAAAATTAACTCTGTCCATAAGGTGTAGATAGTAAGTATAGACCGGAAGTATAGGCCTGGGCATTGTTGTTCACTAATTTACTCCAAGTAGGGAAAGGATGGTGGGGTTGAAAAGTAATAAAGGGGAGTATATATAAATAAAAAAAACATGGGGGATTGGAAGTGATGCAGACAATTACATTGATAGAAGATACAATCTATCTGCAATATTAAGCTGATCCATTCCCCCAGAGAAAAAAAATACAAAAAAATACCATAAAAAATAAATAAAATAAAAAAGAAGCCAGGCCTTGTATTCATAGCGGATTTTGAAAAGGCCTTTGATAAAGTAAGACTGGATTTTATATATACAGTGGCTTGCAAAAGTTTTCACCCCCCTTGGCATTTTTCCTATTTTGTTGCCTTACAACCTGGAATTAAAATGGATTTGGGGGGGGGTTGTATAATTTGATTTACACAACATGCCTACCACTTTGAAGATGCAAAATATTTTTTTTTTGTGAAACAAACAAGAAATTAGACATAAAAACAGAAAACTTGAGTATGCATAACTATTCATCCCCCCAAAGTCAATACTTTGTAGAGCCACCTTTTGCAGCAATTACAGCTGCAAGTCTCTTGGGGTATGTCTCTATAAGCTTGGCAGATCTAGCCACTGGGATTTTTGCCCATTCTTCAAGGCAAAACTGCTCCAGCTCCTTCAAGTTGGATGGGTTCCGCTGGTGTACAGCAATCTTTAAGTCATACCACAGATTCTCAATTGGGATTGAGGTCTGGGATTTGACTAGGCCATTCCAAGACATTTACATGTTTCCCCTTAAACCACTCGAGTGTTGCTTTAGCAGTATGCTTAGGGTCATTGTCCTGCTGGAAGGTAAACTTCCGTCCCAGTCTCAAATCTCTGGAAGACTGAAACAGGTTTCCCTCAAGAATTTTCCTGTATTTAGTGCCATCCATCATTTCTTCAATTCTGACCAGTTTCCCAGTCCCTGCCGATGAAAAACATCCCCACATCATGATGCTGCCACCACCATGCTTCACTGTGTTCTCGGGGTGATGAGAGGTGTTGTGTTTGCGCCAGACATAGCGTTTTCCTTGATGGCCAAAAGCTCAATTTTAGTCTCATCTGACCAGAGTACATTCTTACATATGTTTGGGGAGTCTCCCACATGCCTTTTGGCGAACACCAAACGTGTTTCCTTATATTTTTCTTTAAGCAATGGCTCTTCCGTAAAGCCCAGCTCTGTGGAGTGTACGACTTAAAGTGGTCGTAAGGACAGATACTCCAATCTCCGCTGTGGAGCTTTGCAGCTCCATCAGGGTTATCTTTGGTCTCTTTGTTGCCTCTGATTAATATCCTCTTGCCTGGTCCGTGAGTTTTGGTGGGCGGCCCTCTCTTTGCAGGTTTGTTGTGGTGCCATATTCTTTCCATTTTTTAATAATGGATTTAATGGTGCTCTGTGGGATGTTCAAAGTTTCTGATATTTTTTTTATAACCAAACCCTGATCTGTTCCTCTCCACAACTTTGTCCCTGACCTGTTTGGAGAGCTCCTTGGTCTTCATGATGCCGCTTGCTTGGTGGTGCCCCTTGCTTTGTGGTGTTGCAGACTCTGGGGCCTTTCAGAACAGGTGTATATATACTGAGATCATGTGACACTTAGATTGCACACAGGTGGACTTTATTTAACTAATTCTGTGACTTTGGAAGGTAATTGGTTGCACCAGATCTTATTTAGGGGCTTCATAGCAAATGGGGTGAATACACATGCCCGCACCACTTTTCCGTTATTTCTTTTTCAGAATTTTTTGAAACAAGTAATTTTTTTCATTTCACTTCACCAATTTGGACTATTTTGTGTATGTCCATTACATGAAATCCAAATAAAAATCCATTTAAATTACAGGTTGTAATGCAACAAAATAGGAAAAACGCCAAGGGGGATGAATAATTTTGCAAGGCACTGTAAATGCCTGGATTTTTTCCAATTTCAGTGAGTCTCTTATTCAATGGGTAAAAGTAAATTATAGCAACCGCAGGTGTAAAATATTGAATAGCGGCTAACTCCTTAGTCATATCTCAGTTTACTCACTTACTTACAGTATGGTGCTGCGTACTACTGATGATTCGTTTTTCAAATCATATGAGCAAAAAATATTACACTTTATCTGGGATGCTAAACCAGACAAGATAAAGCGTGCCTATTTATATAATAAATATGAACTGGGTGGGTTGAGATTATTAAATATAAAAGCAGTAAACCTCTCTCTAAAAGCTTCACTTATGCAAAAGTTTTACTTGAACCCTAAATGGTTCTCAAGCTGATTACTAAGAAAAGCTCATCCATTGTTTAAAAATGGCCTTTTTGCCTTTGTGCAGATTGCCATGTCTCATTTTCGATTAATTGAAAATTAAACCTTGTTCAAAGTATCTGATATTTTTCAAACAAGCAATGTAGAGGTGTTTACAATTTCAATTTCATCCCCCAATACAGATACAACAAATATTACAACAAATATTATGGTTGAACTCAAATGTGCTGGTTGATAAAATGGAGGGAGAGTTTTTATATATATATATATATATATATACAGTGGGGAGAACAAGTATTTGATACACTGCCGATTTTGCAGGTTTTCCTACTTACAAAGCATGTAGAGGTCTGTAATTTTTATCATAGGTACACTTCAACTGTGAGAGACGGAATCTAAAACAAAAATCCAGAAAATCACAATGTATGATTTTTAAGTAATTAATTTGCATTTTATTGCATGACATAAGTATTTGACACATCAGAAAAGCAGAACTTAATATTTGGTACAGAAACCTTTGTTTGCAATTACAGAGATCATACGTTTCCTGTAGGTCTTGACCAGGTTTGCACACACTGCAGCAGGGATTTTGGCCCACTCTTCCATACAGACCTTCTCCAGATCCTTCAGGTTTCGGGGCTGTCGCTGGGCAATACGGACTTTCAGCTCCCTCCAAAGATTTTCTATTGGGTTCAGGTCTGGAGACTGGCTAGGCTACTCCAGGACCTTGAGATGCTTCTTACGGAGCCACTTCTTAGTTGCCCTGGCTGTGTGTTTCGGGTCGTTGTCATGCTAGAAGACCCAGCCACGACCCATCTTCAATGCTCTTACTGAGGAAAGGAGGTTGTTGGCCAAGATCTCGCGATACATGGCCCCATCCATCCTCCCCTCAATACGGTGCAGTCGTCCTGTCCCCTTTGCAGAAAAGCATCCCCAAAGAATGATGTTTCCACCTCCATGCTTCACGGTTGGGATGGTGTTCTTGGGGTTGTACTCATCCTTCTTCTTCCTCCAAACACGGCGAGTGGAGTTTAGACCAAAAAGCTCAATTTTTGTCTCATCAGACCACATTACCTTCTCCCATTCCTCCTCTGGATCATCCAGATGGTCATTGGCAAACTTAAGACGGGCCTGGACCTGCGCTGGCTTGAGCAGGGGGACCTTGCGTGCGCTGCAGGATTTTAATCCATGACGGCGTAGTGTGTTACTAATGGTTTTCTTTGAGACTGTGGTCCCAGCTCTCTTCAGGTCATTGACCAGGTCCTGCCGTGTAGTTCTGGGCTGATCCCTCACCTTCCTCATGATCATTGATGCCCCACGAGGTGAGATCTTGCATGGAGCCCCAGACCGAGGGTGATTGACCGTCATCTTGAACTTCTTCCATTTTCTAATAATTGCGCCAACAGTTGTTGCCTTCTCACCAAGCTGCTTGCCTATTGTCCTGTAGCCCATCCCAGCCTTGTGCAGGTCTACAATGTTATCCCTGATGTCCTTACACAGCTCTCTGGTATTGGCCATTGTGGAGAGGTTGGAGTCTGTTTGATTGAGTGTGTGGACAGGTGTCTTTTATACAGGTAACGAGTTCAAACAGGTGCAGTTAATAAAGGTAATGAGTGGAGAACAGGAGGGCTTCTTAAAGAAAAGCTAACAGGTCTGTGAGAGCCGGAATTCTTACTGGTTGGTAGGTGATCAAATACTATGTCATGCAATAAAATGCTAATGAATTACTTAAAAATCATACAATGTGATTTTCTGGATTTTTGTTTTATATTCCGTCTCTCACAGTTGAAGTGTACCTATGATAAATACAGAACATTTCAGGAGGCTGAAAAGATTCAGGATGGGCCCTCAAATTACAGATCTCTACATGCTTTGTAAGTAGGAAAACCTGCAAAATCGGCAGTGTATCAAATACTTGTTCTCCCCACTGTATATACACTACCGTTCAAAAGTTTGGGGTCACTTAGAAATGTCCTTGTTTTCGAAAGAAAAGCTATTTTTAAGTCCATTAAAATAACATCAAATTGATCAGAAATACAGTGTAGACATTGTTAATGTTTTAAATGGCTATTGTAGCTGGGAACGGCAGATTTTTTATGGAATATCTACATAGGCATACAGAGGCCCATTATCAGCAACCATCAGTCCTGTGTTCCAATGGCACGTTGTGTTTGCTAATCCAAGTTTATCATTTAAAAGGCTAATTGATATTATTGACGTAAAACACCAGTCTCAACATCAACAGTGAAGAGGCGACTCCGGGATGCTGACCTTCTAGGCAGAGTTGCAAAGAAAAAGCCATATCTCAGACTGCCCATCTTAATCTTTTATTTTTATTGGCCAGTCTGAGATATGGCTTTTTCTTTGCAACTCTGTCTAGAAGGTCAGCATCCCGGAGTCGCCTCTTCACTGTTGATGTTGAGACTGGTGTTTTGCGGGTACTATTTAATGAAGCTGCCAGTTGAGGACCTGTGAGGCGCCTGTTTCTCAAACTAGACACACTAGGCCTCCCACTCCTCTTTCTATTCTGGTTAGAGCCAGTTTGTGCTGTTCTGTGAAGGGAGTAGTACACAGCGTTGTATGAGATCTTCAGTTTCTTGGCAATTTCTTGCATGGAATAGCCTTCATTTCTCAGAACAAGAATAGACTGATGAGTTTCAGAAGAAAGTTATTTGTTTCTGGCCATTTTGAGCCTGTAATCAAACCCACAATTGCTGATGCTCCAGATACTCAACTAGTCTCAAGAAGACCAGTTTTATTGCTTCTTTAATCAGCACAACAGTTTTCAGCTGTGCTAACATAATTGCAAAAGGGGTTTCTAATGATCAGTTAGCCTTTTAAAATGATGAACTTGGATTAGCAAACACAACGTGCCACTGGAACACAGGACTGATGGTTGCTGATAATGGGCCTCTGTACGCCTATATAGACATTCCATAAAAAATCAGCAGTTTCCAGCTACAATAGCCATTTACAACATTAAGCATGTCTACACTGTATTTCTGATCAATTTGATGTTATTTTAATGGACAAAAAAATTGCTTTTCTTTCGAAAACAAGGACATTTCTAAGTGACCCCAGACTTTTGAACGGTAGTGTATATATCATTTTTCCAATGGGGAGGGGGGACTGTGGGGGTGTATCGGATGGTTGAGGGGCAGCTCTCAGGGAACTGTGGGGGTGTCACGACTTCCTTCGAAGCTGCATCCCCTCGTTGTTCGGGCAGGCTTCGGCGTTCGTCGTCACCGGCCTTCTAGCCACTGCCGCTCCATATCTCATCATTCCATTTGTCTTGTCTTGTCAATTACACACACCTGGTTCATATTCCCCTCATTAGTACGTGTTTAAGTGTTCCCTCTGCCCTTTTGTCCTTGTGGGTGATTGTTCATTGTGAGGATTAGTAGCTCGGTTGAGCTCAGTATTTTGTATTGCCGGGGTATTTTCCCCGTGTGCATGTTTGTTCCAGTGCGCCTGTTTTGCGCACTGGACTGGTTACGCTGGATTACGGAATAAACTCTGTGTACTGTGATTTACCATCCTGTGCCTGACTCCTTCAAATCACGCATCACAGAGGGGATCTTGGATAGTTGGTGGCCTGGCGGTTGGAAGCTTGGGCCGGTGGCCGATCGGTCGCTGGTTCGGGGTCCCCGTTTGACTTGGTGGGAGATCTGTCGATGTGTCCTTGGGCGGGGCGCTTGGCCTTCGTTGCTCCTGTGGGTCGCTCTGGACGGGAGACGGTTAGATGGCTGAATGTAATGTAAATGTTGAGCAGCTTCACTGCAGGTAGATTGTATGTTTTAATAGATGATGATGGTAATGATGACGATGAGGATGCTGCTTTTGTAAGTATTATTTCCAGCTTACTTTTTCTGAAGACGAAGATGACAGTAATGATGATGACAAGAACTATAATGTTGTACCTTTTATTTCCAGCTTCCTCTTTCTGTTGTAATAATTCTCCCAACCCCGTCAGTGGACCCTGTCAGCTTCACAGCCAGATATATTAGTCAGGCAGGCGTTCCTCTCCAGTGGAGAAAGTTCATTTCATATTTGGGGTAATAACTCTGGATCAAACAGCAGCAGCGCTCTCAGAGGGCCTCGGTAGTACGTATCGTATTATTGTAAGGCATTATTTTATAGCTTCTAGGCCTGATGACTTGGAGTGTTCTCCCTCTAGAGATGCTAGGCTGTAATGGAGCCGTACAGAACAGGAAACTTCTCCTAGCAGTTCCAGCCTGCCTACATTAGATTAATTTCTCCATTTGTTTGTTTAATCAAATATTCAATGAATTCCTGTTGTAGGAATTCTCTTAAGTATGAGGGATTTAGACGTGGGAAGTGAGGACTAGAGAGGGGGAGGAGTTTGTGCAGAAAACAGACGAGAGGAGGAAATAAATAAATACGTTGGGCACACAGGAGGTTGGTGGCACCCTAATTGGGGAATACGGGCACCTGGTAATGGCTGGAGTGGAATAGGTGGAAAGGTATCAACAACATCAAGCACATGGTTTCCATTTGTTTGATGCCATTCCATTCGCGCCGTTCCAGCCGTCCTCCCCTCAGCAGCCTACACTGCTGGGGCACAGAGAGATGCATTGTATTAGTGGCAGTGCAGTGCCAGGACAACAACCTCTCCCTCAATGTCAGCAAGACAAAGGAGCTGATCATGGACTACAGGAAACAGAGGGCCGAGCACGCCCCCATCCACATCGACGGGGCTGTAGTGGAGCAGGTCAAGAGTTTCAAGTTCCTCGGTATCCACATCACTAACAAATTATCATGGTCTGCACACACCAACACAGTCGTGAAGAGGGCACGACAACGCCTCTTCCTCCTCAGGAGGCTGAAAAGATTCAGGATGGGCCCTCAGATCCTCAAAAAGTTATACTGCTGCACCAATTGGTAGAGCATGGCGCTTGTAACGCCAGGGTAGTGGATTCGATCCCCGGGACCACCCATACCTAAAGATGTATGCACACATGACTGTAAGTCGCTTTGGATAAAAGTGTCTGCTAAATGGCATATTATTATTATATCTTGACTGACTGCATCACCGCGTGAAATGGCAACTGCTTGGCATCCGATTGCAAGGCGCTACAGAGGGTAGTGCATACAGCCCAGTACATCACTGGGGCCGAGCTCCCTGCTATCCAGCTCTTTGCCATCCAGGACCTCTATACCAGGCGGTGTAAGAGGAAGGCCCTAAACATTGTCAAAAACTCCAGCCACTAAAGTCATAGACTGTTCTCTCTGCTACCGCACGACAATCGGTACTGATTCTACCCCCAAGCCAGAAGACTGCTAAATAGTTAGTTAAATAGTTAACCAATAGCTACCCAGACTATGTGCATTGACCCTTTTTGACTCATCACATATGCTGCTGTTGCTTTTTACTATCTATCCTGATGCCTAGTCACTTTATCCCTACCTATACAGTGGGGGGAAAAAGTATTTAGTCAGCCACCAATTGTGCAAGTTCTCCCACTTAAAAAGATGAGAGAGGCCTGTAATTTTCATCATAGGTACACGTCAACTATGACAGACAAAATGAGAATGTTTTTTTCTCCAGAAAATCACATTGTAGGATTTTTAATGAATTTATTTGCAAATTATGGTGGAAAATAAGTATTTGGTCAATAACAAAAGTTTCTCAATACTTTGTTATATACCTTTTGTTGGCAATGACACAGGTCAAATGTTTTCTGTAAGTCTTCACAAGGTTTTCACACACTGTTGCTGGTATTTTGGCCCATTCCTCCATGCAGATCTCCTCTAGAGCAGTGATGTTTTGGGGCTGTCACTGGGCAACACGGACTTTCAACTCCCTCCAAAGATTTTCTATGGGGTTGAGATCTGGAGACTGGCTAAGCCACTCCAGGACCTTGAAATGCTTCTTACGAAGCCACTCCTTCGTTGCCCGGGCGGTGTGTTTGGGATCATTGTCATGCTGAAAGACCCAGCCACGTTTCATCTTCAATGCCCTTGCTGATGGAAGGAGGTTTTCACTCAAAATCTCACGATACATGGCCCCATTCATTCTTTCCTTCAGTCGCCCTGGTCCCTTTGTAAAAAAACAGCCCCAAAGCATGATGTTTCCACCCCCATGCTTCACAGTAGGTATGGTGTTCTTTGGATGTAACTCAGCATTCTTTGTCCTCCAAACACGACGAGTTGAGTTTTTACCAAAAAGTTCTAGTTTGGTTTCATCTGACCATATGACATTCTCCCAATCCTCTTCTGGATCATCCAAATGCACTCTAGCAAACTTCAGACGGGCCTGGACATGTACTGGCTTAAGCAGGGGGACACGTCTGGCACTGCAGGATTTGAGTCCCTGGCGGCGTAGTGTGTTACTGATGGTAGGCTTTGTTACTTTGGTCCCAGCTCTCTGCAGGTCATTCACTAGGTCCCCCCGTGTGGTTCTGGGATTTTTGCTCACCATTCTTGTGATCATTTTGACCCCACGGGGTGAGATCTTGCGTGGAGCCCCAGATCGAGGGAGATTATCAGTGGTCTTGTATGTCTTCCATTTCCTAATAATTGCTCCCACAGTTGATTTCTTCAAACCAAGCTGCTTACCTATTGCAGATTCAGTCTTCCCAGCCTGGTGCAGGTCTACAATTTTGTTTCTGGTGTCCTTTGACAGCTCTTTGGTCTTGGCCATAGTGGAGTTTGGAGTGTGACTGTTTGAGGTTGTGGACAGGTGTCTTTTATACTGATAACAAGTTCAAACAGGTGCCATTAATACAGGTAACGAGTGGAGGACGGAGGAGCCTCTTAAAGAAGAAGTTACAGGTCTGTGAGAGCCAGAAATCTTGCTTGTTTGTAGGTGACCAATGTGATTTTCTGGATTTTTTTTCTCAATTTTTCTGTCATAATTGACGTGTACCTATGATGAAAATTACAGGCTTCTCTCATCTTTTTAAGTGGGAGAACTTGCACAATTGGTGGCTGACTAAATACTTTTTTTCCCCACTGTATGTACATTTCTACCTCAATTACCTCGTACCTCTGCACATCGACTTGGTACTGGTAGCTCGTGTATATAGCCAAGTTATCATTACTCATTGTTTATTTATTCCTCATGTTTAAATGTTTCTATTATTTCAATTTTTTTCTCTCTGCATTGTTGGGAAGTGCCGGTAAGTAAGTATTTGCAGGAGGGGTATGATGGGTGCTTGGTGAGGCAGCGCAGCCTAAATGGACAGGAGGCAGACAGTCACACTGCCTGAGGGTCTTTAAGAGTCTGACAGAAAATGTGTAACCATCACACTCTCTGAGCTGTTGTCACGGTGTGCCAAAACACACACACATATACACACACATATACACACATATTTTCTATACAAATACGCACACATACCCAACTAGACTGTAAACCTCCTCACAATTATTCACATATCCACCTTCACACAGTCACACATACAGACACACACATACACCGAATGCCCCCCCCCCCCCCCCCCCCCCCCCCCCCCACACACACACACCCCCCGCCCCCCATCACCACCCGCCACACACACACGCACACACGCACACACATTAATTCATACACACGTCAGTTCATCTCTCAGGGGAGTGATGACGTGGAGTGTGCCACAGAATGTCAGAAGTAACTGTCACACTTGGGGGAACAATGAGACAGGAAGGAGAGAGAATAACAGAGGGAGAGAAAGAGAGGGTGGGCTGACTTAAAATGTGCACTTGATGATGCATACCTAAGCAGGCCTGATAGTTTATACGTTCAGAGAGAAAGTGAAAGAAAGAGAAGAGAGAGAGAGAGAGACAGACAGACAGGCAGGCAGGCAGGCAGGCAGGCAGGCAGGCAGGCAGGCAGGCAGGCAGGCAGGCAGGCAGGCAGGCAGGCAGGCAGGCAGGACAGACAGACAGACAGACAGACAGACAGACAGACAGACAGACAGACAGACAGACAGACAGACAGACAGAGCGAGAGGTAAAGGACTGATTTGGAGGGTGGCAGGAGCCTAGCAGTTAAGAGCGTTGGGCCAGTAACCAAAAGGTTGCTGGTTCGAATCCAAGAGCCGACTAGTTGAAAAATCAGCCCTATGTGCCCTTGAGCAAGGCACTTAACCCTAATTGCTCCTGTAAGTCGCTCAGGAGAAGAGCGTCTGCTAAATGACAGACATTTAATAGACCCACCATTGTCCCTAACCTCTTTATTATACCTCCAGCCTTCACCCATAGAGGCCCTGCACTGAGCCTTATACAGTATGAATAGATACAGTAGATGGCTTGAGATAAGAAGCTTTAAATGCAGCTCGCCCAGGGTGTTTTCATCATCTCTATTTCACGGGTTGAGTGTAGCAGGGGGGGGTTATTAAGAGGACTGTGCTAGGCTAGCTAGCTCCCCATCTTCCTTCCTCTCCTCTCATTCCCCTACTGGGGCTCTGAAATATTCATGGTATAAATATTTCATCCACATTTAATAAAAGCGGTGGTCGTTATTAACGAGGTGACTGAGGGATCCATTGATCAAGCTTTCTGTTTTATGTCATGCAGATTTCCCCCTGCTCTGTTTCTCCAGACACTGGCTGCTTTACTGTAGCTTTCCTCTGTCTCTTTCGTTCCTCATCTTTTTCTCGTTCTCTCATTCCGCGGTAGAAGCGGCAGTGACGGCAACGGGTAGCAGCAGCCTCGTTTAACCGACCTGCCCAATTAGCTGCTGTGAGCATGTCTAAAAGAGCACTGGAATTGTTGATTCCCTTCAATGGATGATGTTTAAGTCTAAATGAGGCCTAGCTACACTGCAGTGCTCATTTGGAGAGAAAGATCAATTTGGAAGAAAACAGGCCTGTACCGTCTGTCCTTCTTTCTTTCTTTCTTTTTTTTCTTTCTTTCTTTCTTTCTTTCTTTCTTTCTTTCTTTCTTTCTTTCTTTCTTTCTTTCTTTCTTTCTTTCTTTCTTTCTTTCTTTCTTTCTTTCTTTCTTCCTTTCTTTCTTTCTTTCTTTCTTTCTTTCTTTCTTTCTTTCTTCTTTCTTTCTTTCTTTCTTTCTTTCTTTCTTTCTTTCTTTCTTTCTTTCTTTCTTTCCTACATGCTCCCTAGCTCATCTCTAAGACATGATGTTAATATAGGCAGCATACAGTCTCCCTCTCTTCCTCTCTCATTCCTCTTCCTTCTATCCCTCCCTCCCTCCCTCCCTCCCTCCCCCCCCCCCCTCCCTCCCTCCTGTGTCCGGCTGCCAGATTGACTTGTCGTACCACAGAAGTGTATCACAGACAAATTAGCCTCATCAAGCTAATCCACTAAATCCAGTCGCATATGAGCCCCCCATCTTCCACATCCGTCTGTGTGGGGGAGGCAGGGCGTGCAGCAGGGTGGGGGGGTCAGGACATCTGTCACCATATGGCCTCCTTGGTGGGTCTCTTTGCAACGGCAAAACAATGTCTACTACACTCCACTAATACACCACTAATACCATCAGACCTGAAATCAATAAGGGCAAGAACAGAGAGAACTGAGGGTATCATATTTGTTGTAATAAGGGCCAGAAGGAACAGAGAGAGAGAGAGAGAGAGAGAGAGAGTGTGTATCATATTAGGTGTGTTTCCTGAAACCCAACCATCATCATAAAGTGCAAGGCGTTTTGATAAGGCTTTAATTAGCCCACTCCCTCTCTCGTGGTGCTGCCTGATTGAGTAATGTATTACTTTAAACTCAGGGGCGTGTGTGTGTGTGTGACATTCGTCAGTGTATGCAAGTGTGCATGCAATATGAAAGGGTGTGTGGTGTGTGTGTATGCATGTGTGTGTGCCTCGTCAGCTCTTCGACCTTGTTAAGTAAGGTCTAGGAGTGGAATAATCCCTCAGTATCAACTTGAATTGGCTGGAATTGGATTAGAGGAGCTTGTGCTCAACCCTGTACTGAAGGCCAGAGC